>NW_025765321.1:0-200376 GCF_003918875.1 Haliotis rubra
TTGTTGTGCTTCGTTCGAGTTTGTGTGCTGTCAGTTGTCTAGCGTCTACAAGTAAAGCTTGATTAGGATGAGTTTCCCAGTGTCTGGCTGGGATCGTGAGAGGTTGAGCCTCTATTAGTGGACTGAACTAGTGGATGCCTGATACATCCTCTGGTGGCTTTATCTCCTCGATAGTGGTTAGCAAACACTGTGTCAGATTTCCAAAAGCAGTCTTCCATGATGGATGATAATGAGCAATTCCCTCAATAGTCATGGCGGGTGATAATGGAATGAAGAGACGTTTGAACTTTCTCTCCTTCTCGTAGCAGTCCGTTGAAAGTAGATTTTTAAAACTCTCACTGGGCATAGGGATAAGTCCTCTGTGTCTTAATGTCCAAGGACTGACGACAACGCTGGTACATGGGAAATTGACGATCTGGTTGACCAGGTAGTCTATTCTTAGCTATAAAGTCCCATCTTAATCCCAGATGGACTGCAGCATGTTCTCCTGTGTCGAAGCGCTCGTTCGTCCAAAGTCACATACAAAAATTTAAAATCTAAATTTATCAAACCTGTGTAGGATTTAAACTCAGAGATTAGTGACATGTATCCAACATGCATGCACGTGCCACGTTCCGTGACGTCAGTGGGTTCGTCCTTGAGAGACGTGCAATACGTTGTTGCACGTGCATTTCAGGAAAGAGAAACAGAGCAAATGAATGCCACACAAATACTGTCACTTTGGAAAGCTCAGCCCCTCAATTGTGAAGTCAAGCTGATGTCCGAGTAAATCTGCTGATTGATGTGCCTGAATGCCGTCGTCTACAAAGAAGGCGCTGCGAACCCCTTTCTTGATGTAAAAACACCACTGTAGGTTTGTTTACACCTTTAAATAGCCACGAGGGACTAGGAAATTCTAAAGGGGAAGGCCCTACACTAGTAGTGCTTTACCTTTGGTATAGGAATCCGTAGATATTTCCTCTAGTCAATGTATAGGAATGTTCAGATAGGCATCTTGCAGATCTAGGCTGGCTAGATAATCGTTGGGTCTTATCAGATGTCTCAGCTGTGGCAGATGAGCATCTTGAATTTCTCTGGTTTTGAGTAGATAGTCTAGGTTGAAGCACTTCATATTGTAAATGAGGCGGAACTTCTCTTTGGAGTTCTTTTTTGGGTACAAGGAAGATAGGAGAATAAAAGCCTCGTGTGAGACTGCGTTTATCTAGAATCTCTACTGCGTTCTTAGCTAGTAGTGATTCGATGGCATCTGTCAGTTTGATGCGTTGCAGATGTGGGTAGTGGTGTAACAGTGAGAGGTGGCGTCGCCTTGAGCTGAATCTTGTAGCCTTCTACATGACACCTGTATGACATAGTCGTCTTGCAGATTTCTCCAGTTTTCCCATTAATAACCTTGACGTCACCCCACTGTTGGAGGGTTCCACCAGAACGACTCGGGGGAGTAATGACCAAGTTGGTACGAACCTGAATTTCACTGATGCGAAGAGCGGGAGCTTCCTGATGAGCGACTTCTTCCTGAGCCTCCTCTTGAGGTTATCGTATGGACGATGAAAACTGCTTGATTTGCCTCCTCGAAAGCCTGAAGCTCTCTTATCCTTGGCCAATTGCAGGATGCAAAGGAGTCCTTGTCGATGAAGTAAAATCAATCCTGCCGATGTAGACGCCAGGTGATCGGACATCAACTTTTGAGTGACGAGTGCTGATAATATCATCCTCTCTGTCTCTGTTTTCAGGTTCTAGAAGTTGTTGATTAGGGCTTCGTTGATAGCTCTAGATCTGGATAGTCCGAAGAATGTACACCTAGCAGTAGTATCTAGGTTCGCCAACTTCCTGTCCTCTACCTTGTATGTATAAGACTTAGAGTTGTTGATGAGATGAAATCATCGTCAATCTCTGGCGCTCGAAGAATGATTTCATGCTATGTGATGGAATTTTTCTTGCATTCTTACGCATTAAATGCTGGCGTACGTTGACCTTGATGTCTAGTAGATCCTTACACTTGCTTATCAGTCCATTCATGGTGCTCCTGTGTATCTTCAAGAACTCCTCTCTCCTTACATGCCCACAAAGAACTCTGCGTTCATCCTAGTCTAATCTGCTCCGTGTACCAAAGTGGAATCTCAAATCATTTGGCTACAAGTCTTACCAGAACATTGCATCAGTCAATTTAGATTCCCTCTCTCCGATGAACTTAATCTGTCTCAACCTTTGAAAACTTTTAAGCATCACCTCAAAACTTTCTATACAAAAAGTTCTATGGACTTCAATGATATTGATTGTTAGCGCTATGACCATACCTGGTGTGGAGTTTGGCGCTATATAAATGGACACATTATTATCATTATTAGCATTCGAGAATGCTGACTTGAGAGTTCAGCGAAATGTATGTGAGATATCGTCTTTATAGGTGTGATCGGCAGCGTGTCTAAATCCTCGTCCACAATGCAAAATGTTTCCAGCCGAGTTCGAGTTATTGGTATACCATCAGCTATCAAGACTTTCAGGGTCTGGATATATAGTTGATTCCTCTGGTTCGTGGACATTCGTATCTGAAGCTGGTGCTTCCTCGTGGATGGAATCAGTGACAGATGCCATAGGTGTAGACAGAGTAATCACTTGTTGATTCTCTGCTGACCGTTGTTGCACAGCCAAAACTACTTGGCAAGTAATAGTAGCCACAAAACTTTGACGCACAGTTTGGTTTGTTGAACTGGAGTGAGTGAGTGAGTTAAAATTTAAAGTCACATCAGAAATATTTCCAGCCATATCGTGACTAAAACAGTAAATACTTTATCATTATATATTTTAAGAACTGTCGCCTAAAGGACAGTAAAACAACAAGTACTAGGCAGCTAGAGATATAAAACCAGCATTTACCTTAAAATTATGTGGGACATTACAATATAAAAATGGGCTATAGGTCGCCAGCAACTGAAAGTAGATCACAATACTAGGAACCATGGGGATCGTTGAACTTGATTGCGATGTATTTCACTGACTGGCTTAACTACGGTGAGATAGAAGATCTCCGTTGTTGAGAGTTCGTGAACTCTTCCTCAGATAAAAATTCCCTTTCCGTCTGTAAAGCCATAGTCAATTGGTTTGTGGGCCCTTTCGCGAACTGTGTGATACGGTAGTAGGTAAGACGTTCGTGCAGAGTGACCTTATTGTCAGTAAGAGGAGTCTCAGACCCTGCGATGAGACGAATGTTTCCTTTTTATGATGACGTCTTTGAGGAATGTTTCTGCGAACTGGGGTTTGCGGACTCTACAGAATTACTAGAAGATGTATTCTGTCATGTCACGTCAAGATGATCTGCGGTTCGAGAACCGATGGTGATCTATCGAGATTTCACAAGGCGTTCTCCACTGATGTAGGATCTTTCGACGATCTCTTTTGATGGAGTAGATGACGTAGATCTCGCAGATGTAGGTTTCTTAGACAATCTAGACTCCGTTTCTTCCTTATGAGGTGACTTCCTCTTAGAAGTAGATTGCGTGGCTGTCTCTGTAAGAGCGATAAAGACTGGAGAAATGCCATGTGAATTCTCCATAGTGCACTGTGACATCTCACTCTACGTTGCCTGAGAATCACCGCCGCTGCCTTGTTAATACGTTCTTGTTTATCTGATACCTTGCGTAAACGTGCTAATAAATATATTATTAAACAAAACTGTTAATAAATGTACACAAAATTTACAACGTGCTAATAAAAAAGCACGAATGAAGGCAACAAGAGGGCCAAACAGGGTATGGATCAGCTGCAGACAGACAAAATCTGCACTGTTGACATGCCACCGTTGGTAAACATCCACCTGCAACGGATTAATAAATACCACAGATTTTAGAGAAAATATGCATCGTGATGAATCTAAATACAATTCGCGGCCCACTAATTTAGATTATAAGGTCGAGATGTGCTAGCAAAGAGGGACCCATAAGAGCACACGACCGTCAGCAATGGCGATGAAGGAAAGTATTGACGAGGAGAGCTAGGCTCAGGTCACGTGGGACCGTTTTGGCGGGAACAACGGAGGCCACTATGGCTGAGTGATGGTACGATCGCTTCAGGGGGTGAATAGGATTCAAGTTTCCACTTAACCGTCGAAAGGAGAAGGGAGATTGCTTAATAAGCATGAGTCAGGATAAGGAAAAATATTTTAATTACCCTAATCCTGTGAAGAGTTGTGTTACGTCAGATAGAGATCCCAGCTTACTGCTTATGAAGCTCATGGCCTTCCCTAGTTCCGAATCTGGGGAATGATTTTGCTGAGCAGTTTAACAGAATACCCTTTCAGCCAGTTTAGTGCTTCTCGTTTCAGCTTTTCCTATGACCTCTGACTGACAAGACATTAGGCATCGATATCAGATCTGCAACCTGTCCGATGTGTTTTAAATGTGAAGTCTTTGCATTCCTGGCGCCAGACGGGTTTCAGTTTCAAAGTATTGACAAAGGGAGATGGGTCCATGTAGAAGCACAAGTCATCACCCGCTCCTTGGGATTTCTTCTTGACAGCAAGATGGATGTGAGGCCAGTCACAACCGTTATTTGCCTCCCGATGTTCCTATAACCTCTGCCTGTTCAAAATGAGTTATCCTCATCCCCAACTGAGGGATTTATGTTGGCTATAATAATCTCATACTGTTTGAAGTCTGAATCAGTTGGTTTGATGGTAACCTCTGACTCGCCGGTCTTGCGAACTATACCAGCTACTGGGTTTATGACCTGATGAAGGAATAAAGTGTAGATATGATGTCTTTCAATATGAACACAGATAGAATTTAAATATTTAAAATTCTGTTTTAAATTTTTATTTGACTACTACGACTGTTTGTATGCCTTGAGGGTATAATACTTTTGTTGCTTTAAAGCATGGAAATTCATAGGATTAAAGTGACTTTACAGTTGCATTGCTTTGCTCTATGAAAATATCAGGAAAACAGGACTTGGTGTTGACCTAAAGTACGAGGACATTTAAAGCAGGTTGGTTGCATTTACGCCAATTTGCATATTTCACTCATTAGTCAATACAACACTATCAGCTACAGCTACGACTGACAAAACATGTGCAATAACCTTCCCACATCATTTTACCATACAAATAGAAATACATTTGTTTACATACTTATGATATGTCCTTACATATTCCCTAATGACGTATGTATGTTACAAGCCCAAGTACACAGACGGGGAAGAGTGTGTTGGTCAGCAACAGAATCTGATGACGCATTTACACGTAAGTGATGGTATTTCACACAGAAAATCAACAGATTATAATCATGTTCAGAATAACGCTCTTCATAAACTAGACATACTTTCCAGGCAGATTACAATTACTATTTCGTTTTAAGTCCATCAGGACTATGACCCAATGACAACGAATACAAGAAACTTGAAAACTGTTTATGTTCTCCAAAGAAACAACATAAAAAATGTATTGTGGAAGGTTATTACGCCTTCCAACAAAAGTGTCTTAAACTCCATACCTTCCATCCTTTATTCAACACGAGGTCGATTCCTGCAGTTCCATATTTGGTCCCAGTGTCAGAGGGATATGTCCCTTTACCGCAGTTGGAATCTGAAGGACGTCTTTGACCAGGAAATGAGGGATGAAACTTCGATCAAATAGTGACTGTATGAGTCGACTTGATCTTTTTCTATACTGAGGATGTTAAGTAGAAAGTTGTGATGTAAGTAAGTACATATATATACGTTGCTTGTCAAATTACATATTCAAAACAAGATAATAACGATGACATCAACAAACTATTTACTAAACATTCTTCGGGATCCTAGTAAAGTGTATTAGCCATAAAGAAACTGGGCTGCTTAGATGTAATATATTTCATTAGTTATCCATAAAGAATGATGTTATTATTTACAATTCATATCCAGCCAACGTGTTTCTTTGTGAAATGTAAGCATAAGACATTTATGCAAAAGAATTCATTTCAATAGCATCAAATGTGATCGCCTTCTTGTTTTATGAGTTTATGTATTGGAATCGGATTTTTCAGGTTGGCCCTATAGAAACAACTTGAACTTCGACTTCACGCATATTGACGATCACATATCGTTTGACTCGCTTGAGCTGGAAATAGAACAGTCTAATCAATTTCATGTCTAGATTCAGGTACGAGAAACACTTTATCGTTTTGCGAACACACACTGTTTAATGGTTGTTTTGGGTTTTGTTTTTGTTTGTTTTTTGCTTTATAAGGTTTGTATATGCACTGAAAACGTAACAGAGAGGAAATTAACAAATTGTGATACAATCAATTTAATTATGTCTTTCCTTGGTTATTTTATAAACAAACTCAGTCATGTGTGCTACTTACGTCTCTTGAAACAATTTGAAGTTGTACTGTAATTTTTTCAGTAATGAGTTTTGATAATCAAGTCCTTCCTGGAACGCTTGCGGTTCTTTGTCCCTCAGGGATTCCAGATGTGAAATGGCTTGATTGGTCTGTGTCTCAATTTTCCTGTATATTTCATCCTGATGAGATCCCCTGTAAAAACATGATCCCAACTTAAAGTGATGCTACATGTGAAATTCACAGAATTATCTTTATTGAATTATATCAACATTCGATAGTCAACAGTGTGGATTCTGAACATTATGGGGCCTTGTTACATTATTACTGCTGCCAGTTTATTTAACCATTATAGTGTATGTAAAACCAAAAGCTGTGTTTCGATATAATTTATTAATGATTATTGATTGTGTGAGTCGTTTACTGATATTAAAATGTACCTCTTTATGATCCGTTTTCTTAGTTGGTCCCTGCGTTTAGTTTTGAAATAACCTCATAAGAATATATGCATGCGTCAGTTGACCATTTTACCACTGTTGTATGATTCAGTGAAAGAGACACATCTTGCAATCAGCTGTACATACCACTTTGTCTAGGAGATCATTAACCTGATCAAGCAGCGAAGGTGTTCTTTTTCTTTCTCCTGTTTCTTTTTAAAGACTCCAGATGACAAAATGCCGTTTACTGCAGAAATGATGTGGTGTAATCTCGCTTCCTGCTGACATCCATGATGAACTTTGCCCTTCCAAATTTATCAGAATCCTGATATATTATCAAGTAGATTCTCTGCATGGTCTCTTTCTTGTTGAGAAACTTTATTCCATTTATTTGTATGCATGAATTCCTGTCACAGACAAAGCACATGTAAGATGGAAAAATTATTTACTGGGAATATATACACAGGTGGATTACGGCATATCTTAATCTATACCCACCACTACACTATAATTAATGATTATGCAATTTAAAGAAAAAAATGACGAATATGAAGTTACCTTTAAGCAAAGTTGCTTTTCTGATGACAGAATTAGCTGAAAATATTCGACCCATCCCAAGCTGGAATCTAAAATTAATATTTTGTAAATTGAAAGTAAGTAACATGTTCAAATGTAGGCCATAACTTTGGAAGGGGATGACAAACTAGGTGGAACATCAAAATCAATTTGCCAGAATAGATGTTCTTTAAAACCATAAGGCATGACAAGCAAGACACTGTATGGACATCCACCTTTTTAACACCTGGTGTCTGAATTGTTGCCCTATTGGCACATTCGGAATTTCATTGTGATGCATAATGAACATAAATAGTGAACAAAAAGTGATACATAATGTCTTGGAAATTATTCATATTTACCCAAGTTTGGCCTTTTTCAAGTGGGAGAATGCTTGCTTTGGATATTCGGAAATTTTGTCCATCAGTTTGGCTGCTGTGTTGATACTGTCCATTATTTCCTTTTCTCCCACCGGCGAGAGCCACGACACTTCCATCAGATATTTTCTGTAATTTCGAAACTATACCAGAAAGGAGGTGTCTGCTTACAACCTTTTACTCTAATGCCTCAAACCTTCCACATGTATCATGAACCATTTTGGGTTAATCAGGTTACTGACCCAACAGGGTATCTTAAAGCCCTATTGACGAAGTTGTGACTTCCGGTTACGGAAAGAAACACATATGACCAATGCAGTGCTACTGGAAGAGATGACGTCCAAGATCACTAGCTAATCACTTCCGTTTTAATGACTTTCAGTCTCAGTTTAGAACTGCCTAGAACCCATGTACATGACGTTTCGCCAAATTCCAGCACCACATTTTCAAGATAACGAAAGGTTACACAAACTTTTTGGAGACGCATCCTTCCTTTCGAAAGACAGTGACTTTCAACAACATGCAATCATGTCAGGGGCATTAGCTTCTTGCAAATGTGAGTAAATATATATTGAATTACCAAAATGAAGTCCCAAAGAACTAATAAAGTCCTTCCCTGAATAAAGCTATTTACAATAGACGTGACTAAGCTCCTTCCATATTCACAAAGGAAATCTTTGGATAAGCGGAATCGATTGAACTATATCGACTATATGATGAGCGTGGATGGATATAAATAACTATCGAATAGGCATGATGCTGGTGGTTTGCCGAACATGAGTGTGTTGTTTTTATAATCAGGTAGCAACCGTCACAAAGCCACACAATGGCCAGTCACCTGAAATACGGAAGTGGGGGACGGCAGATGATTCCAGTAGGGCAGGAATGCCACCCTTCATGAGAACACCAGGTGTCATCACTGATTGTTAGTGATCCATTTATGTTGTTCCTGACGACTCTTTTCCCTTATCCGTATAATCGAGGCCACGCTTCTTTTAGAATTAAAGGAACATTGATAACGCTCTAATTTTACTTTTGATTGCATGATTAATTGACATTTCGAGCAACGATCGTTGAAATCCTAACTTAACTGATATATTGTCGTCTTCACGACCAGCAGCTAGAAGTTGCTAATAATTCTCTCCCAAAAATAACCACAGGTTTTAGGTATATAATTAGATAAACAAAAATGTATTTATCGGATTGTTGTTTGAATTCAGTAATATGACGTAACAGGTGCCTGTAAAGAACGCCACGTGAATTGTTTTATTTATTTAGCCCACGACAAAGACATACACTTACAACAGACAAGAGGTATTATTACGCTTTTGCGACATAAAGATTTCTGGTTACCTTGTAGAAATTGAGAGGGCATCAGGTGTTTATTCCTTCTACCAATGCTTGTGCATGATCCACGGCTTGCTGAAGACGAGTCACTTAAAGACATACCCTGGAACTGCTGAGTCAGCGTATTTAGTTCCAAAATCGAGGGACATGAGGCTGCATCGGTTTTCACTGGGAGATCTTTACTGCTTTTACAAGGGGCTCAAAGTTGCTTTTCGTTGTTTTGCCATCTGGTTCCAAAACTGAGAGGTCATCCTGGTGGCTTCATCAGTCATGGAAGCTTCCATGATATCTTTGGCCATGTCATCAAAGGCTCCTGCAATGTTTTTGCAGCTAACCCAACGCTCATATCCTGAAGCGGAAATTAGTTATATGATTCCGCGTTATTCTCATATGATTGATACATTTTCGCTAGAGTTTAAACAAAATATGAAAGAGAAGAAGAGACTTGGGTCTTACCTTGCAAATTTGTTTGCATTGTACTCCAGTCTGCCCTTGTAACATAGTTCAATGAGAAGGATGTCGATGTGAATGCCAATGATACTAATGTGTGCCTCAGCCCATAATTTGTCATGGATATCGATATCCACAAATCCGCTTAGTGGTCCTGAAAGTAGATGAACAATATTTGTTATTGAACGTCATACCAGTTTGCATCTCATGGACGGACAAAAGCTGTTTCTAATTCATGTACACATTACATGACATACATTAGAAACAAAACGACTCTAGGTCTCTTCAAGAAAAGAGTAATTGAAAATATAGTCTTTCAATGGTTCCCACTAAAATGAGAGGCTGTTTCCAACAAGGTTAACATTGTTATTGATAGGGCTGCGCAATATAACCGGTTAACCGGTATTTACCAGCTCAGCACATGAAGAACGATACTTATTGCGATACACCGGTATTTTGACACGCATTCCGGAAAACTCTTCGGAGATCTTGATGTTTGTGGCATTTTGTGGTAATGTTGGTGTGAATGATCATGGTGAAAATTGCATTTTAACTGGATTGGTAAGTTCGGTTTGAGAGTTGTGTTCTTCATTTTTTGTTTCAAGTGTTTCCGCAATTTTTTTTTTATCTCAATGTTTTAAATATACTGGAGTCAAAAAGAAACTTCACATTCTTTCTTCAGGGCACTATAAAAGAACAAAGAGAGATGGTAAGATGGTTAAATTGTTATTATTTCATTGCTGAGATCTGTGTGATGTACTCGATACACTGACAGTGCCATTATCAGTTCCATTAGGCTACACCGCCGTTCCAAAAACATGGGTATACAGAATGTCAAGTCCACAAGAATAAAAATGCGAAATTTCTCCAGTTCAATATCGTGTATGGCCGCCCCGCCGCGATTCACCACTGCCAAACACGGTCTCCTCATCGAGCTGCCTGATGCTTGTGAACACGTGGTTAGGGATTCTGCGCCATTGCTCTTGCAAGTCAGCGCCAAGTTCCTCAAATTCTGAGGTTGGTTTCACAGAGACCACGAAGCATTTTCCCAAAGCATCCCAAACGTGCTCCTATTGGATTAAGGTCAGGGGGACCTCGATGGCCCGGTGATCCATGACGTTGATTCCAGCGTTTTTGAAGGAAACTTCGTGTCAACATCGCTGTATGCGGCCGAGCATTATCATGCTGGAACTGTAGACCTGGGGCCATGAGCCGCCATGAAAGGAACGAGTTCAGGGGTGAGCACCTGGTCGCGGTAAGCAGCAGCTGTGAGGTTTCCACGGATGACCAGAAGTCAGGAATGGTTGTTCCCACAAGAAAGCACCCACACCATGCAACTTCCGTTCCGAATCTGTCGACTTCCTGTACCCAACATTGGGCATACCCGTTCATGACGTCGTCTCCAGACTCTATGCCTGCCGTCCACGAATCTGAGGGTAAACCTGGATTCATCGCTAAAGAACGACTCGATTCCAGTCTCTCTCTGGGTCCATCGGAGGTGACGTTGGGCCCACAGCAGACGTTGACGTTGATGAAACGGCGTCAATATTGGCCCACGATATGGACGTCGAGAATGGAGATTAACGGCAGCCCGCAACCGATTTCCTTTCGAATGGTCTGTGAGGACAGTCGACCTCTAAAACATCTCAGCCCTGGTTCGTGTAGCCGGCAGAAATCTGTCACGTAAGGTGACGTAGGACGATTTGACAGTCTTCTGCTTGTGACGTCACACGTGGACGACCCGACCTTTGGCACAGCAAAAATAACTTAGTTTCCGCTTTTGCGGAAACCTAACAGATACACTGGAGGTAATGTAGGTTTCCGCTAGGTTTTCAGTATCCGGAAACAGACAATGCGAGTTTCCGCATAGTTTACAAAACTGAAACTAACAAATCTAGGTTTCCGTCAAGTTTCTACAACTGAAACTATCATTATGCGTTTCCATTTAGCGGTTTCAGTTCAGCTGAAACATTCAAAGCAGAAATGACTTTGTTTCCCGCTATTGCGGGTGTCCTATTGATACTGCACGAATGTAGGTTTCCGCTAGGTTTCTGTTGGTTTTCAGCTTAGATGAAATGGCAAACTCTGCTAATTGCTTTGTGCTGTTCCATTGGGGACTATATTTACTTATTATTTACATTTGCAAGATAATTTCTGTTTTTACAGAATCCAGTTAGTCAATGCAGGAAGCAAAAGTACTGTTCGTGCCGTAGTCCTAAGTATGTTTGATCAACCTTCAGGTGTTGGCAATCTATAGCTCATTTTATACTGTACCGGTAAAGTGTTTATGGATTACATGCTACCAGTTTTAGTGTACACATTTGTGATAGATTGGTTATTTTACTGTCCTTCGAAGACAGGTAGAAGCATATAAGTTTGTTTTATTTCATGTACACATTTACAAATTTAGGAGTTACAGCTTTCATGAATTACGATATGGGCTACCGGATGTGATCTTTATGCGGCTCACTCCAACTACCTCATTCTTGCATAACTTGTGAAGATGTACAATTTTATTACATTGTACCCGAAAACAACAAACACAGTGACACATGCACTGTTATGATTCATCTGTTTCCATTATTGTGAATGGCTACATTTCAAACAGTGCCACTCAACAATGTGTGTGTGTGTGTGTCTGTGTGTCTGTGTGTCTGTGTGTCTGTGTGTCTGTCTGTCTGTCTGTCTGTCTGTCTGTCTGTCTGTCTGTCTGTCTGTCTGTGCATTACATGCGTACATGCACATGCCCATATCAAAAAGGGAATTTTCAGCATTGGAAGAAAACAAATTCTGTATGAATATGCAAATACAAATATGTCAAAAACCCTACAACATTTTATGCATATGATGAAATGAGGTCTACTAGTGCAGGCATAACATATTCGCTGTGGTATTTATAAAGGCAGATTTCAAATCAAATTCAAATGTTTATTGTATTGAAAAGGTCCTTGGGCCCATATGCATATACAGCCCAAGAGTTATTGCATTTGAAGCTGTCTCAATGTATCTTAACATATACACACTAACAATCTCACATAGTAAAGACTTGGCAGCTAGCTTACAACCATGGAAGCTTCTGTTGCACTCCCACACTGGAGGCAGCCAACAATCCTCTGATGTGGTACATATGACGCAAGAGCCTTGAGTTGAAGGCCTGAGTTTTGCCACACAGAAAGGGGAAATATAACCAAGTTGGATTACAACAAGGCTTGAACCAGTCCACAACCACTGGAAACAGATGAATTGTATGCTCTGCACTTAAGATTTGTGGGTGAATATAGAAGAGTCCTTGGTTGATGTCAGAAAGCATGATTTGCCTCCTTATCATCCACACAGACTCTTCATCATCCTGCAAATTACAATACATACAATGCTTAGTAAAACTGCAAAAACAATAGAAGTAACACATTTATACATATTCATAGAAACATGCACGGTGAGTACATCCTGATCACAAATGAAATTATACAATTAGAACGGACTAATTTGTATATGTAACCAAAATATTTTTTTTCCACAATCACAAAGGAAAGATATATGAGTATACATGTATGTTAGTATCTTCCATTTGACATGTCACTTATTTTTATTGATTGGTACCAGAACATAGCAGCCAACCCAGTATTCCTGAAGCAAGGTGTTGTAATATTTATTACTGTTACTGTACACTCATATTCAAGGTAACATCTACTACCAAAATCGCCAATTGAAATCGAAGCATATGTAAAAGGCAAGGGTACATACATATTTTTAAATAGATTACGAATTATGTTTAAACACTGGAATGTAACACATAATTATATATGTGATCTTATTCAAATTAAAGTGACCAACTCAACTGGGGAAAAGCCTTACAAAAACCTAACATTTCCCATGAATGAAAAATCGGTAGGGTATTTCTTAGTTTCATCAACTCTCTAAGAAGCATTCCAATGAATATGAAGTAACATAAAAATGAATTTTTTATGTGACTCTTTGAATTTAATTTAAAAACTGTAAGATGTGTAACACAAGCACCTTCACTTTCGAGTTACAGTTACATATCTGGTATACAATAATTACACTCTTTGCTCGACAACGGTATAAGAATCCATACCGAAACGTCGCATCATATATAATAAAGGAAGTTGTTATCCGTAAACTCTCTTACTTTCTTATTTGTCACCAACTTCCTAAATGCCAATCAAACAAATTACAATAGTGAAATATATTCATTATTGATATATGATGGATAGCAATGGGATAGATCAAACTAGAAGTCGTTAAATGCAGAACCTATGAGTGAAGTATTTTGGACTAACCTGATTGAGAAACTGCCGTCCATTCCAGACGATTCTCCTTGTTTCCATGCAAGAACAAACGACTGGCGAGAATTACCGGACAGAAACTGGGTCTTTTTCTTGGAAACTGAAAAGTATGATCAACATATCTTAACTTATGAAAGTGTAATCCATATATAACCTTATGTTAAACTTATGGTTACACTGGAATCCACGCACTGTTACATTTTGGAGGATTATATTTTTCACAAAGAGATAAAAAGAAATTTATTCTATGTATCTATTTAGTGTTACTTTGTTGTTTTTGACTAAATGCTGATGAATAAAAATATTGTTTTAAGATTTCCTTTAATGAAAGGAATTGGGAGTAATGGTATGGTGTAACTATAAATGAAGTTACCAAGCCAAGCCTCTTGTCAATCTCCAACAAGTCAGTGGATCCACAATACGTATCATAAAATCAAATAATTGAAACAATGATTCTTTTAGAAATGTTATAACGTGACTTGTGTCGATGCATTGTAAGGCTAAGAGGTTCAATAATTGATTACCTAAATTATTACACAAAGCTATGAGTGTAAAGTATATGTTATAATTGTTTTAATGGTAATAAATGATGATAAAAGATGTACTGGTGTATATGGTGGATAAATACCGCCATATAGCTGGAATATTGCCGAGTGCGGCGTAATACTAAACTCGCTCACGTAGATATATTGAGCTGACATCACATAAGTAATTAGATAGAGTAAAGTTATAATACAGGGGAATGTACGTAGATCTACGTGTGGGAACTGAAAAGAATGAACATGATATAAGCATGTCTAATACATGTGCATGTTCTTTGAGCTCCAATAGGTAAATTACTTTACCTGGTGAAGCTCTTTAACTCCAGCAGAGACGTGTATATTACCCTACTCCTGACAGGTGGGTTTTGAAAAAATCCACCCTATTTGCCACTAACACACAATCTCTCATGGAGTGGGACTCCATGGAGCTCGATGAGGACTTTTAAAGTATCGTGAATATGTTTTCAGATTTTATTCACTTCTCTAGGCTACATGTTGATGCTTTGACACTGAGGAGGAGCAATTAGATTGCCATAATGCGATTAGAGAGACCCCTTTAAACCCATACAAACCCACTGTTGGAGTTACTCACATTCAATCTGCTCATTTCCACCTTTCCACGGTCCCTTTGATGTCGGCAATGTAAACAAATAAAACAATGGCGACAGGATCACGTCCACGCAAGGACTACTCTAATGGTACTTGAAACACACAGCTGACATTTTGTGTGTACATAGTGTATGTTTATTCTTTTGTTGTACCAACGCGGAAAGATATTGTCAAACTGTAATGTTAGATTTTAGGGGATTGAAAAACAACAACAAAGTGTGTTTTCCTGTGATTCTCTGTGCGAGTCCGCGATTTTTCAAAGCCGCCTCGAAGTTTTCCTCAAAGCACTGGAAGAGAGAATTCGCTACCTGGAAAGAAAGATGGGAAACATTGCGAAAACTCTCGCAGTACCACGACCCTATCAAATTAAGACTAATTTGTTTTGTTGTCAAATAACGTTTTATGAGATTATTTTACTTTACGTACAGATAATCCGGATTAGTAAACAAGCTTGTCCTATCGAATTACAGCCAGTGGCCATGAATTATTCGCCACTATACGTTATTCGACTTACATGATAATTTGGTGCAGCTAGAAATATGTGCTGAATTTATTTGATATCCGTTTGATATTGTTCATATTTTGCACATGGGACTTACTGAATCATCTCAACTTCAAAGAGACCTTAATTTCCGGAATTTTATTTTCAATTCAATACGATAATCATGGTTATGGCAATTTTTAACATGGCGGTCTATGGGAAAAGAATACGCAATGTTGTATATATGTTGCTCATGTAACTACAATGCGGAAAATTATGTATCTGTGACCAAGATTATTTCCTAACAGCCTGCACATAATTTGACAACCAAATATGGAAAACTAGATTAATGAAAATTACATAGCTACACTAAAATAGCATGCAAGTCTATGAGAATTTGTGGCCGACTGACGTATAATTTAAGTCCCCTTGACTGTATAGAAACAGTTTTGGTAACGAACTATTTTCAAAGGTTGAGGTGAAGTAAAATAGGAGGAGTGTCTATCGAAGAAAATATACTACATATTTTGAAAAAATATAACCAATGGATTAGCTATATTAATTGATTTTGTTTTATCCATTTTAGGCTGTTGAGGAGAGCATTAATCACGACCACTCCTGGAAGAAAAGATCACCCTCTCTAACTGAAGGTATGTGTGTTTATGGTACCATGAAACATAGACGTAATTTCACTTTGAATATTTTATTATTATGCTTCCCCTAGATACATTTTCACAAAATGAACCATACTCAAGTTACATTTGCAAATGGATTTGAATAACCGAGCTAACTTAATCATGATTTCAAATTGGACTAAATAAACTTCACACCTGTGTGTGAAATGGCAGTAAAACTGGACTTCCATGATTTTTCAATGCAATGGTATAGGTTATGTCACATGGGATAACTGAACTTCATTCATCAGGATGTTTATATGTCGGGCCGTTCACTTACTCATTGCATAAGCTTTAAAAGTGATAAATCTATAGGTCTGCTTGTTGGTATAAATGTCGCTGCAATTGTTTGGGGGTTCCATTTAAACCTCAAATGAATGAATGGAGAAATGCAAAGAAAAGTAGCGCGGGTTATTGTTTATTTTTTTTCTAGCTGATGATGAGTCTGGGCAGACTGTATAACGAATGACCCAGGATGGTCAGCTAGAGCATGTGTGAAGGTGATTTTGACAACCATATCTGTAGTGACTTTCATTATAAGTAGTGTAAATTAGCTGGAAGTTGCAGTGTAGAGACAAGGGTTTATGGATGTCAACTCCAGCGCTGGTATGTGAAAACATGTTTCAGGTGAATGCTTACCCCTTCGTCGAAGTGTGTAAGCATTCGCCTGGAAACATTGTGTTTTCACATAATAAAGACTCCTTGACATCCGGAAACATTCGCGTCTTAGCATTATTCACTTCTAAATGACACCCTCAAAGACGTAATGGTGTAAACATACAGTCACTACTGGGCATTGAATACTCGCAGTATATCAACAATACAACTGCCTGACTGAGTTTGGTTTTACGCCGCTTTTAGCAATATTCCAGCAACATCACAGGAGGTGGACACCACAACGTTGATGAAAATCTATTACTAGTACCATTATTACTACATAGAAAAATGCAATAAATGTCTCAGATATTATATATAACATATTACTACCTCTGGTCTGGGAAGCATGTAACTCCAGAGCAAAGTTTGTATAGATTCTGTGTCCTCTAGAAAATAAGATATTACATTCGGTCAATGAAGTGTGATAATTGTGCATAATTTGAGTTTTGAGAAAACTAGTGCAAAGTGTGATTGTTCAATTTAGTTTCTCTTTATTCAAGAGCTTACTTGTGGATTACTCATTTTAAATCATCCTTGGCATTGTCAGTTTCCTTGTTGATTGATGTTTCTGTGTGTAATTCATCAAAAATAACCTAGTAATTCGTTATAACCTGCCATTTTCAGAAACTTGCACAACGCCCAAACAGACTTGCATCTATTGATTGGCCAGATAGACGATAGAAAAAGGTAGCGACAACACTCACTATAGACATGACATCACCAGTCGTGAGTGACGAAGATGACGTTAATTAGTTGCATTCCGTCCCCTTTGTCTCAGAGTCCAGCAAGCTTATGGCATACATGACTACACTGGATCTTGGAAAGAATCTACACCTCCACTGCTCTCGCCAAGGCCAACAGGAGGACGAGGATGAGGCATCCAACCAAAGTAACAGAGGGATCTCCGCTCCAGGATGCGCCCCTTACAGGGCCCACTGACCAGCTCTTTACAATTTAATTGAATTTATTTTCAATTTCATAATGTAATTTTTATTTTATTTTTGTATTGTAAGCTGTATGTTGTTATTGTATATCATAGTGGATGTTTGGCGATAGTTGTGACATAGAGGTGTGTGGCTGAATGCCAAGGCGTGCAAATAAATGTCCGATGCAACGGGTTGTATGTTATTGTTATTTTTCATCATTAGCCTGATTTTAGAATAAATTTCGTATCTAACATGCTATTTCAAGATAATAAGATGAATGAAAGTTTAACTGATGAAAAATTACAACTTTGTTATAAAATGATATATGATTTCTAAAACTGGATTGAGTTATGCCAACATGTTTTTGCCCTGTTCTTTAGTGCTATATTACTAGTTATATGGTATGATCTTTATTTGCCTTAAATGCTAATCCATACCATGTTGAGAAAATAAAACAATGAATCTTTATTATATATTCTGTTTTTCTTTTTAGTAAATGTCATGATAATAACAAATTGCTTATATTGTTTTGAACAAGAGTTTATGATATAAATAAAGAAGAATGTTTACATTTTAGCCTTTTGAAACGAATATGAAAACCCGTGAACCTGAAATTGAAACCGGTAACTGAAACTATGCGGAAACCTTGTCGGAGTTGTTGGTAACTGAAACTATGCGGAAACTATGTCGGATTGCTGGGAACTGAAACTAGCGCGGAAACTATGTCGGATTGTTGGTAACTGAAACTATGCGGAAACCTGTTGGAGTCTTAATAACTGAAACCTTGCGGAAACCTGATGGATTCCCAAAAAGTTAACTGAAACTCAACGGAAACTTCTTGGAGTGGGGTAACGGATACCTTGCGGAAACCTGTTGGAGTGTAGGTAACGGAAACCTTGCGGAAACCCTTTGAAAGTGGTAATTTGTAGAAGTTTCGTTATTGCGGAAACTCAATGTAAAAGAACGGAAACTCACTGGATTCTAGGTGGAAACTTGCGGTTTCAGTCCACTTTACCAGGTTTCCGCATTGCGGAAACCAGAGTTATTTTTGCTGTAAGTAGGGCGATCAGAAGTGGTGCTAGTTTGTTGTAGGCGACCTTCGCAAGTCATACACAGTACGACGGCTGCATCCCATTGCTCTTTGCGACGTCAATACACTGATCTTCCCGCTTGCAACATGCCAACGGCACGTCTTCACGTTGCGCATTTGACAATCACGTGGCATTTCAAGTACCGTTAGAACTGTGGGTTTAAAAGTGTTTTTTCACCTCTTGAGGCCAAATGCAAACACGTGCATATGAAGAAAACTTCGATGCGAAGATCACGTGATCGACTGCACGGGTTTTGCTAACGTTTTTTCTAGAGATAGGGATCCCATTTCGGATACATAGATGTATCATGAGAGAAAAATTCATTTTTCAAATTACATTTTGTAAGAAGTTTCTTTTTGACTCAGTATATTTACTCCCATTAATATCAGGTCAAGTTTCGCTGTCTAAAATCGTATGGCTTGTTTGAGAGAGGAGAAACTAGTTCAAAGTAGTAACCCTGCGTTGATGTTAAATTGTTCTTTTCCTTGTTTCATTTGTGTCAAATATTATTTACACATATATTTATAATTATATTTTGTCATGGTTATTTTTGTATATTCAAACTTAATAAAAGCATAGAGTGATTTCGTTGTGTTTTTGCTTTATAAATCAGGCAAACTCGATTATAAATAGGTTTTGGTTTCAAAACAACTTCTTGCAATATATTGCAATACATATAGCAGTATATGCTTTCGCATCGCACTGTGAAAATTTTTCTGCAATGCCCACCCCTAGTTATTAGGGGAATTCCTTGGATAATGAAAACTCATTTACAAGGGAGAATGTAATTATAACAAAATCAGAGTTTGAAATAACGTCTGTCAATTTTATGATTGCGATTGCCCTTCGGAAATGCTATATTTAGTAGGTGGAACCAGGAATCAACACATTATCAGTCATTTGCTTTTACACAACTTACGGAAAACTGCTGACATTTCATTTTCAAACAGGACACCGAAACTGGCCCCAATGGCACTGCTCCCTATCTCTTTTTTCCAGTCCACGAGGCAAAGCAATTTGAAACTGGAAGAGAACAGCATCTAACACGCTTCTCCTCATTCTGGCAATTACTGGCCATGCGTAAGAGTGGCTGAAACAAAACCATACGTGGCATTCAGGAACTTCTTCGTATCATCAAGCTGGAACTATTCCTAAGTTCAATGCAGTTGAAAATGGTTCAGCTGTTTTGGAGTAATATCTTTCTTTACTTTGTAATAAAACATTTATCGTATATGCAATCATGTAACTATTCTTTTATAATATATATTGTGGTACGTTTGTGGACAATCCAGTACCTTAGAATGATGTTCTCTTGTTCACGGGTTAAGTTGTTTGCCCTTGGGTGATTGAGGTACAGGTATCTGGCTGCTCGTCTGACACTATGCTTGTCGTCTCGAAGAGCACTCTCAAGCAATGCTCCCGCACTCTGTTAAAAGTTTTCATAATTCACAATTCTTGTCTGTTAGAGTGTGTATGATTGATACTGAGCAATTGCAAAGCATACTTCTACTGACTGAAAAAATAAAAGCAATCATTTAATCATGAAATTTCTACTTAAGGATTTTGGCTATCTGTTGGAATTATGATTCATTAATATAGTAGGTAATTTTAATTTTTTAATAAGTCACTTATTGACAGTGACTGGGTGTATATGTACCTATACAAGTAACCTACGGATTACAGGATTATATATAATGATTGAGAATTACCTTTCAGTGTATCAAATGTAATAACTGAATTAAGAACTGTAAGTTTGGTTTCATTGGCTCCTTTTACCCGGGTTACACCGAAAATGCCTGAGTGCCTCAACTGCTGCACGTCTCCAGTCGTGGTGACCTTTGCCCAGGCGAAGTAAGGGAGATAATTCTGTTGAGTGATTGTGGATGCCCAGCATTTCCAAGGCTGTGGAGCAGTATCTTCTTGGAAACAATGTAGTGACTATCTTTTCAATACGGACTGACCTTTTGTGTCTGTAGTGAGGATCTATGAACGAAAAACACACACTTTGAAAAACGACGATCATCGGGCCAATCATATCTGAGAGCTGAGTGGAGGTGAGTTGGTATAAACCGTATTTCTGTTTAAAGACGGCAGAAAAAATGCAGGACCTAGACACAAAACAACTTTGTGGAAACCATGCATACATTGCATACATTGTCCTAATATGTTCGTACATTATGGATTTAAACTTCAGCGATAGATCTCTCTCCATTAAACGGTATATGATGTTATGACTGATTAAACAACAGACCTGTGTACAAGCATCAAAATACAAAATAACGGACGTATCCAAAATATCTTAATGTATAAAAATAAACTAAAATATCAGTTAAACCCTAATGTTATGCTTTTTACATCAATAAGAACAATAATGAGAGTTGGTATCTTTACGTATTTCGTGTTTAGTGATCCATGACTCGATCTTCTCAACGAGTCTGGAAGCATCTGAAGAATTCGAGTAGAGATGAAGATTCCTGGCAAGAGATCCCACAGCCAAACACGCCCGAGTTTGTACCACTGTCAAATTTATTGATCCTGTCAAATATATGTAAGAAAAATTTCAAATATACCAAGGCAAAGCGATACCGTATAATGTATCAACGACTAACCCCTTTCCTTGTATGAACGACTAGCACCTTTTCTTATAATGAGTACTATACAACTGCTTTTGTTCAATGTTTCAATGACATACCATGATGCTGATCTTCAACACCAAAGCAGTAACCCTCTACAGCTCGGACGACTATCTGAAAATGTGAAAATGAAATATCTTGATAAATGTATCGGTTAGAATTTGATATCATATGCCTCTATAAACATACGTTACATAAGCGATGATTAATTCATTGTGTTTTGATGTTTTAAGAACACTTGTATTACCAATGACTCAAGGTCACTTTCAGAGCTCCAGTTACGTGACGGTTATTTATACATGTACCAACCATGATCGGTTTCGCCATTGCAATGCAGTGTATAAACACATGTCGTAATTCCTCTTCGTTGGGGTCTGTCCTGTTGAGAACATGTTTGACGATAAGTTCTTGAGATATTTCATCAGCAATTCTGGCGACGATATCTATGAAGACGAGTCTTTCCACCGAACAGTTGGACTCCGCTGCTCCACAAGACACGTTCAGAACTGAGTTGACGAACTCCTTGTAGTCCTCTGGGTGAAGTGCCTGTAAAATCTCCGGAGTTCCTGTACACACTGGGTTCGGTTAGCGTCACCTATATAACAGGTCAATAAAGCACACAGTAATAGTGTGGACGTCACGCATACAACAGATCAATAAAGTCAATAAAGTGTTGGCGTCACCTATACAACAGTAATAGACATACAGTAATAGTGTGGCGTCGCCTATACAACAGTCAATAAAACATACAGTAATAGTGTGGGCGTGAATGGTGATTCTTTCAAGTGAAAGTGAAAACTGAGCGATTCGGTCAAACATATTGCATCTGTAAATACAAGACAGACCATATACCACGGCAGTAGGCCTACTGATTAGTGAAATAATAATAGATATAAACTAGGAGAGAAGTTGATCTTCTTCGTAAAACAAACGCAGAAATACATAAATACACTTTGATAATTATTGTGACATTTGGATCAAGGTCAAGTAACCCTATTAAAACCAGTAAATTTTCTCTTAACAATTCGTTTGCAATCAGTTAAACAACCTCAGTTTAAGTAAATGAAGCATGAATCAACATTTAGTCAGAAGATTAGTTTGCAATGATCTGCAAGCATCTCTTTCTTAATAAATTGATATTCATTATTATTCTGTATAAACGACATTGTATACTGTTGAATAATTAAGTTCAGTTATATCATTAAAGTTTAGGGAAACATTTTCCCGTTTCTTTTATAATTGCGGCTTACTACTGTCACATTGTGAGAGTAGGATCCTCTATGCTGACGAGTTTTACCTTTCTCGGGATACATATGCACACACTGCAGGTAGTGCGATATGTTCTGTTGCACGTCGTGGATCCGTTTATGCACCTTTCTCTGCAATGACAGAAGCCATCACATTGCTATCAGTAGAGTGAGTAAATATTGTTAAACAGCAATGAGGAATGTCCATCTCATCAGGGTACAATCACAAACCACAAATCATCGGGATTTCATCCAAGCAAACGATGCCGGTGACCATATCCAGAGGTTCTTCATTTGGGTTTCAAAGACGTGTAATCTCACAAGAGCACAGAGCACAATATTACACATATATCAAGCACAACACGCTAATATATTTATTCTATCATGGAATACCCATAGGGTAAATTTAAGTGAACGCATCATCAACACAAATTTAGAAGCTGTGCAGTTTCCACATACCATTTTGATTCAAAGTGTGTCCTGTGTCAGACCCTGCACATCTTCATCTATCAGTGGACTGTTGACACGGCTAAAATGAAATATATCATAAGATATATACACTGTTTCCTAGAGTAAACATCATCATTTATTATCTTGCACTAAACTGGCGGCTGTACATAATACAATACTTATAAAACAACCTTATTAATAAAACGACATTTCAGGGGAAACATTTTTAAAACGAACCTCCTTCCGTCCAGTTGCATGTTGGTTGTCGAAGCAGTCCATATTTCAGGAAAATCTGTTAGAAAGAAGAATTGTAAACTGTTTGCGAAGATATGTGCATCATGATGACTCATCTCTTATAAGGATAAATATTACATATGTTTTCATGATCATTCTCATAATATAATATATGTCTTATATCAGCTTTAGCACCTACCTCCGGAGGTTGATATCTCGTGGACCTTCTCGCCAGGTTGTAAAGCTCTTGAAAACAAGATAAAACCATCTGATGCTATCGGTGTTCTTTTTAAATGATTCTACTGATACTTTACATTCGGTCCTGAGAAACTGAAACGTATGTTTTATGCACAGAGGTGTAAAGGAATATTATATCATTTTCTTCTTACACAAGACAGAACACAAATATGGATAATGTAGATCACACTGATGACTAACCTAAACATATTGTGTGTTTTCTTCCCAATATCTTACCTCTTTCAACAGCAATATTGATGCACGTGAATGTTGTAAGAAAAATTGCATTGAAGAATATCAAGATCACTTTATTAGAAAAGACTAGCCGTGATATTCTGACCTTGCTTTTCTTTTTGATGTGTTTCTCTTTCAGGAGTATCTTGTCATAGGCATGGCCTCTGTGTAACGTCCGTCATCATGGTAGTGCAGAGTCTGTGCAGATGTAATCCCACCACACGATGAAACAATGTCAAAATGCATGTCCATATGTCCGAATACGTTCTGATTAGGTATTGTTTAAAAGAACATCTTGTAACCTACCACTTAGAGAGAAAGGTGTCCTTCAAACTTCTACAGACTAAAACAACAAAATACATGGTCCGGTGCACAGCTAATCCCCTGTCCCTTACCTCAAGTGCACTGGATAGACTAGTTCGACAAGTTAGGCTTAAGATAAAGTTGAATAAATGTACAAAGAGGTAATAGGTGCATGATTAACTGTTTATTGACATATAAATATCATAACATGTAATATATTATCAATATTTTATATGACTTTTCAAAAATACATGGTATTGTCTTATGTGTTTTTTAACAACGTCAGCAGTGATTTCAATTTGAAATGTCACAACATAATGTCTGATTGTTCTAATATCATTAGGCAAGTTGTAGGAGGTGGCCGACAGCATCTAGAAATTCCAGTGGTGTTTTCTGCCTGGTGAGCAGCTTGTCCTTCAGTCTCATTAGTCAATTCTCTGTCTCCCTGTAGACATGTTTTCTTGTGGGTGGGGCTGCTCCAAATTCAAGTTGAGCAATCTTTGCCTTCTCTGCAGTTTCAATCTTCTTGATCACTTCAGTGAATCTGAAGATATTTCGATTGCGATGGGGCAAGGTCTACTGGGAATCCCTCAAGTTGTTGTTCGTGCGGGGTCCGACTGTTGGGTGATGATTCCAAAGTTAGATGGGCTCTTCTTGGGCCTGACTCCATGGCATCAAACCAAATGTCCTAGACGATATTTACGGGGAGAAGGGCAAGGCCGGCAGCTCTTCTGATCCATGTCTGGACAGCAGGGTCTTCCTTGTATTGAACGGCCAGTCCGAGGTCCTGAGTCTTGCGCCAAATGACCTGGCAATAGTGAAAGAAGCATCCCTTCACTTCGATACCAGTGCCCTTATTCTCGAAACGTTCGTAGTCCTAACTCTTAACTTTTAACGTTGCCAATGTGTTAAGAATGGGCTTAAGAAGTTCTTAGGGCTACGAACGTTTCGAGAATAGCCAGCCAGGAAACTCACTTTCCACTGCATGGATGGCACCGATCTCAAAGTCATTTGAATACATGTCGTTGCTAGGGGCGATTCAGCCTTTGTTGCACTTCAGTCTTGAGAAGTCTGAACAATCTAGTGCAAAGTTGTTTACTGGCGGTCAGGGAGAAGGGCAAACACAAGCGGATAAGTTGAAGATCCAGACCTGGCATGAAGGATATATGCTTGGCTCTAAAGTTCAGGGCAAGATGTGAATGCTCCGTCCATATACAGAGTTTCAGCTGACTGAAGGACCTGGAGCTGCACACTTGTTGCAAAGACCAGCATATTGTCGTCATCCCCATCACTAAACAGAAGGAAAGGCTTACCATCAGCTGTCTCTGACCAGGCGCCGTTGGGATCAATCTCGGATTTTCTCTTCTCTTACTTCTATGTCTGTACAGGGTGCTGCTCATGGAGGGGAAAGATGGCAGGAATCAAACGTCTTCTTGTCTGGCACCCTCGTCATTGTATAGGGATGACATCTGGACAGTCTCGTCTCTGGCTCTCTTTCTTAAGTTGCTGACGAAACGTATCTTCGTGCTGTCTTCTGGAGCATGGTTGTGGTCCGTGACATTCCTAACAAAATCACCCGACGTTGATAGTCTTCTTTTGCATGTGGACTTCACACACTTCCAGTGTATGCAAGCTTGTCGGACAACATTCTTGTTTAGAGATAACCGTCTAGCAAGACGTGTGGGGTTCCTTTCTGCGAGGTTACAAACTCTACTATTATTATTTTCCATATTCTTACTGCAGGCTGACATAGGTTATATACTGCAGTTTCAATCTCTTTATAAAGTCATCAGGGGCGGTGCAGGGTAGCTTGGTGGTTATAGCGTTGGCTCGTCACGCCGAGGACCCGGTTCGAATCCCAACATGGGTACAATGTGTGCAGCCCATTTCTGGTGTCCCCACCGTGATGTTGCTGGTATATTGCTAAAAGCGGCGTAAACCCAAACTCAGTCACTCAGTCAGTCAGTCAGTCAGTATAAAGTCATCACAAGGGTAACTATTTCAAATCACGAACCATGAAGGTTCTTTTTACTAATATAAGTTCTCATTTAATTATTACATTTTAAAAGAATTAGACTTGTAAACTGATTTGTAAATAGATACATATTTTATTATTATTAGTAACTGTGAAGATTGTTGGTGGCTGTACCCTCAAAGGGGTTGAAGTAGCGTAAAGTATTGTCCTCCTAAGAGGTACGTAAGTTCGAAACATTCAAAGGAAATTTAAATTTGCCAGCTGCTTTAAATGTAGCATTTTTGTCATTTTAATTTTGGCTAAATTTGACCTCAATCGCCAGCGGCTGAAGGGATGATATACATCCAACTAGTGTTCATGCAGGTCACCATGGTCCCTTGTTTGGTGATCTACCTTCAGTTGTTGGCGATCTATAGCCACATTTTATATTGTATTGTCCAAATAGTGCTATTAGTTATAATTTTTCCACACTAGTTTTAGTTGTAATTGTGATATTCTAGTTGTTTTACTGTCCTTCGTCCACAGGTTTTATAATATACACCTGTTCCGTTTCAATGTCACATATGTTCTCGTCACGATATGGCTGAAATATTGCCGTTGTGACGTTAAATATTAACTCACTCACTCACTCTTATAAAGTGAGAAGATTTAATTTACATTTTTACTGAAGTTTTTATTAGCTTATTAATTTATATTAAATGTTAAAAATGATAACTGTTGTATGTCTCCACTGAATTGGTGAGCTTGGATCATGTTGTTACTGTATACACATACAACTCTTTCATCTTTCTTCGTAAATAATAAGTTGTTACTGAACCTGTTTTAATCCTCTACTCCTGTAATCCTCTACTCCCAACTACTCCTTTCTAATCCCACCTCTGGGCTGTTCCATTATACCCATAGGTACATGCATAATTCTGTCTTGACTTTTTGTATAAGTTTGGGCATGTAGAAGTTTAGGAGACAAACTTGAGAAACAATCGTATTATGATGTTAATTTGTTTTAAACAGGGACTCTCTATTATCGCGGGCTCTCTGTTATCGCGGCACGCGAAACATCAGGAAAGCAGAAAAACACGCCCCGCATCGACTGTTTACATATGCAGATTACGTAAATATATTCATCGCTCTCGAAAAAGTCATTTATTTCATTTGGAATGTCATGTCTAATCGTAGAAATAGTAAAGCATTCATCTTTTCAGTAAGTTCTAGAACATTTTGAAACTAGTATGACCCTGCTGCCATTACATCTAGCATGAATCAAAACTTACTTCGTCAAGAGGAATCCTGCGACAACTATAAGGTCATTTGCATATTTTCCGTGCTAAAAATATAACAGGAAGTGACGTATTATGAAACTTCACCCTACACACGGCAGCAACTTGTATGGTACGTTTTAAGGCGGAAAAACAATATCTGGTAACGTTATTGTTACCTTGTATCAGAAATGAATAGAAGTTTCAGATGTTTGGGTTAAAAACATGATGATATTATTAATGTGAATGAAATTCCTAAATATTTTTAATGATCAAACTATTTAGATTCGTTACTTGTCTTAGTAAACGTTTCACAGTGTCATCTGCTTGTACCGCGTGCCATAGTAAAGAAAATAGCAATACTGCGATAATAGAGAGTTGCTTCAATTTCTGGGTCAAACGACACAATCGGAATTGCCGCAATGGTATTAAACGTGTTGCGGCTATGTGTCACATTATTTGTGACATAAATGAAGATTAAACATCAGTCAACTGAAAATATATATAAAGTGCTAAATGTCAGTAGCCGTTCATAATCCCGATGGCGACAACATTAACTACCACGATAATAGAGGGTCCCATGATACATGTTTTGAACAAACCTCCTTAACAGATATTCAGCAGAGTTTATCCACACAACTATGCATAAACACTTGAATGACCTCAATATAAGTATAGACGTCGTGATGGTCAGCAAATGACCATACAAAGAGCCAATCTCGTGATTTCCAGAATGTTTCGTATGTCGCAAAATATAGATTTAGTCCGTTGTTAATTGATTATTGAATTTTCACCCCACCGCCACGCCCAACAAACAGAAGCCAACAAAAGGCACTGGGGAGATATTTGAACGGAATTTGTTACGTCCTTCATTCCGTATTTCGTCTGCTTCTTAAAGTGAGCAAATATCTCAACACATTTCTGAAAAACTATCTAAGTTAGAGACATGTATGTAACTGGAAATAATATAACATGAGTTTGAAAATGTGTGTCTTAAAATAACATTTTACAGAGTTATGTCCCTTGCCCTATGCTTTTTAAGCTCTGTGCAAACTGCGTTCTAAAAATATTTAAATGAAAGAACTCAGATTTCAAACGCTAAAGTTACGCTGGTCAAAATGTAATATAAATGGGCTTCACACATTGTGCTCATGTGCTGAATCGAACTCGGGTCTTCTTCGTGACGAGCGAACACTTTAAACATTAGGTTACCCAACCGCAATTTATTCGGAGAATCGTCCTTTTGTCTCTATCTATTTCACATTTATTCGTCTCTGGTGACATACAGCAATAATGGTGTCTCCTCTTAAGGCGTTGTATGACTGTGTTAAACATTCTACATTTAGTTCTGTATTATTCATTACTATATAAACAATCACAATTTTTAATATGGTTATTTGGACCGATAAGTATGGTATGTCCTGTAGGCTGGAAATTTCTACCGCACATAACGTTGTCTGATGTTTAATTGGTAGCCTCAAGAAATGTATTCGTATTGAAATTGAAATCACTATAACATGACTAGGTCATAATGATTTGGATAATTGCATTACTACTAAACAGATTGTGCTAAATATTGACAAAGGTTTGTGTCTCTTCCACTTGAAAAGAGACAGCAGTTACTCGTCTGTGTTGATTCCTGAGATGTCTAAGCATGATCGACAGGATCGAGCCCACCTGTGACCGGGTGTAAAAACCTTGGAGTCAACTTTGTGTGCAGACTCTTTCAGTGTTGTCACAACCCCTAGTGTACATTACACAACCCTGTGCACTTAAAAGAACCCACGAATCCGTTGGCATATGACCAGATGGTGACCACATGAATACGTGCAAACACCTAGTTGCGGGTACAGCAACGTGCAGTGAACTTGGACAAAGTACTGTGACTATGACTGTGACTATGTGTCCCAGTCCATCCACCACCTGGGCTGGAAGGGAACTCATCCCAAAGTGGGTGGGGCTTAAGGGTTTAAAACTCACTGTCCAAATCCATTAGGTCACAAAAAGTCACACACTTGTGTGGTGACGTCATAAAAACAAAATGGCCGACTTTCCGCCCGACTTTCCGCCCGTCTGCAACATATGCCTGTGGACGGGTATATTGAGTACACTGTTTTATTGTTGACAAAAGTTTCCAAGGTAACCAAATGGTCATTGATACTTTTATTTGCTATTCTAGAGCACCTTGAATATTTGTAGATATTCGATAAGTATATTATTGATATTATTGACATTTGTATGACCACAACTAGATACGGCTAGTAAGCGATATTAGAAGGATCCGTATGATGTCAACCAATTTCGCAAAGATGAAGGGAAGTATACAATGTCCAGATAACGGGTTAAGGAGTTCATCAGAGGGACTTGTCAGTTTGATGAAGAGCTTTAGCAGTGGTTATACATAGAGAACAAAAGGCAAACGTTTTGTGTATTGCAGTGGCTTGGAGATTATTATTGAACAATCAGGACTGTGAAACATCCTGTATCACAATAATAGAAAATTGCCTCGTCTTATCTGCAACATCATGTTATCATTGAATTATCTAGAAAACCAAAAAACAATATACACAGTGGTCTTACCTTGTGGTGGGTTCTCTCTGCTCTCTCATGGCTGAAGTGGGAACGAGTCAGGGTTCTCCCGGGCGGCGTCGTATCCACGTTGTACTTGTGCGTCAGTTTGCCTGGATAAGTAAACCAAAACATGTGTTGATATTGAACTAAATGTTATAGTGTATACCTAAACTATGTGAAACATTTTAAATGTTGTGTGATATGAATCTGTTTTACGCCACTGTTAGCAATATTCCCGCAATATCACAGCGGGAACACCAGAAACAGGTTGCACATATTGCACCCTTGTGGAGAATCGACCCGGGTCTTCAGTTTTAACTACCTGGTGCTTAGGCTTTAACTTATAGGCCCCATGCGACCTTGTATCTGCGCTGAACGCGTGCATGTCATAAGATCAACGATCCATACCGTTTGACTTTTGCTCGACCTCACCTCATGATGTTGCAGGTAATTTGCTTCAAGGGATAACTTACCCTAGGTGATCTAGGTCTGTTGTCTCATAGAAGTCCGTACTTCCTCAGATTCCTTGACAACAATGACACAAAATATATGCAGATCTACGCCACTATATGATCGGTTTAACCTAACAATAAGCATCGCAAACGTACAACAGAAGAAAGACATGATTTTATTATAGAGAATAAATGCTCAGCAGAGTAGCCATCGTGTAAAGGTGAAATGGGGTTTAACGTCGCACTTAAGATTGTTTCGCTCATATGACGACGTGCATGCGTGTGTATGTGAGGCTGCTGTAAGCTGGTTTTATAGTGCTAGCCCACTGACATACCATGCCGCAGTGAAGAATGAATACCCCACTCAGACACATTATACTGACACCGAGCCGATCAGTCCTTGTTATACCAATTGATGCCGAGCGTCAGGCAGGGACCAACAAGTATCATATTTTAACGTCTTTTGGTAGGATGCGACGGGGGATCGAACCTGCGACCTTCCGCTCTCTGGGCGGACGCTAACCACTACAGCACGGACACGGGCAAGGACACGGTCGCCAGTGTGTAAGCATGTGAATATTTTTTAAATGCGTTGTACAGTGTATTAGCTAATCTGAGGCATAATATCTATATATTTATAGCCATGCATGTGATTTCCATATGCATCATGTTTCTCAGACAATCAATAATGCTCTTTCTCTGACTTTGAATATTGAATTTAGTATCGCAATATATACCCTGACAGTAACAGAGAAAAGACCGGTGACTGCTTTCTTGATGACCACCAGCTCGTCCTCGTCTTCAGGATGGACATGGACCAGGTCAATAGATCCTTTAGTACTAGTCTGAAACAGGAATCTGCAAGGAGAAGAATAGAAACCTTATAAAGACGTCTAAAGAATTTAGAAGAAATTTCGAGCAAATGTCATACAGTGGCAAGGAGGACCTGGCAAACTAACATCTGAAATGAAACGTAACGGCACGATAACCATCAATCGGGTGGACAAAGAGACAGGTGCTCTTGTTATGCATTCACAAGTAGATACAACTGATTAACAATTGTTTGATGACCCATCACAGCAAAATAACTTAGTTTCCGTTTTTGCGGAAACCTAACGGATACTGGGTAATGTAAATTTCCGCTAGATTTCAGTATCCGGAAACAGACAATACGAGTTTCCGCATAGTTTACAAAACTGAAACTAACAAATCTAGGTTTCCGTTAAGTTTCTACAACTGAAACTATCATTATGCGTTTCCATTTAGTTTCAGTTCGCTGAAACATTCAAAGAGAAATGACTTTGTTTCCGCTATTGCGGAAACCTATTGGATACTGGGTAATGTAGGTTTCCGCTAGGTTTCTGTTGGTTTCAGCTTAGATGAAATGGCAAACTTATAATTAGCTTTGTGCTGTTCCATTGGGGGACTATATTTACTTACTGTTACATTTGCAAGATAATTTCTGTTTACAGAATCCAGTTAGGGTCAATGCAGGAAGCAAAAGTACTGTTCGTGCCGTAGTCCCTAGTATGTTGATCAACCTTCAGGTGTTGGCATTCTATAGCTCATTTTTATACTGTACCGGTAAAGTGTTTATGGTTACATGCCAGTTTTTAGTGTACATTTGTGATAGATTAGTTATTTTACTGTCCTTCGAAGACAGGTAAGTATATAAGTTTGTTTTTATTTCATGTACACATTTACAAATTTAGAGTTACGACTTTCATAGTCACGATATGGCTACCGATGTGACTATGCAACTCACTCACTACCAATTTGCATAACTTGTGAATGTACAATTTATTACATTGTACGCGAAAAACAACAAACAGTGACACATGCATGCATGCATGCCCATATCAAAAGGGAATTTTCAGCATTGGAGAAAACAAATTCTGTATGAATATGCAAATACAAATATGTCAAAACCCTACAACATTTTATGCATATGATGAAATGAGGTCTACTAGTGCAGGCATAACATATTTGCTGTGGTATTTATAAAACAGATTTCAAATTCAAATTCAAATGTTTATTGTATGAAAGGTCATGGGCCCATATACATATACATGAAGTGTACATTTGAAGCTGTCTCAATGTAACTTAACATATACACACTAACAATCTCACATAGTAAAGACTTGGCAACTTGCTTACAACCATGAAGCTTCTGTTGCACTTACGCTGAGCAGCCAACAATCCTCTGATGTGGTACATATGACGCAGAGCCTTGAGTTGAGCCTGAGTTTTGCCACACAGAAAGGGGAAATATAACCAAATTGATTACAACAAGGCTTGAACCAGTCCACAACCGCAAACAGATGGTGTATGCTCTACTTAAGATTTGTGGGTGAATATGAAGAGTCCTGGTTGATGTCTGGCACAACATCGCTGCCATCCTTATCATCCCACACAGACTCTTCATCATCCTGCAAATACAATACATACAATGCTTAGTAAAACTGCAAAAACAGCCAAAGTAACACATTTATACATATTCATAAACATGCACAGTGGTACATCTGATCGCAATGAAATTATATAATTAGAACGACTAATTTGTATATGTAACCATATATGTAACAATCACAAAGGAAAGATATGTAGTATACATGTATATTGTATCTTCCATTTGACATGTCACTTATTTTATTGATTGGTACCAGAAAATAGTAGCCAACCCAGTATTCTGAAGCAAATTGTGGTAATATTTATTACTGTTACTGTACTCATATTCAAGGTAACATCTACTACCAAATCGACAATTGAAATCGAAGCATGGGTAAAACGGTACATACATATTTTAAATAGATACAAATTATGTTTAAACACTGAATGCAACACCTAATTATATATGTGATCTTATTCAAATTGAAATGACCAACTCAACTGAGAAAAGCATTCAATACCTAACATTTCCCATGAATGAAAAATCGTGGGTATTTCTTAGTTTTATCAACTCTCTAAGGAAACATTCCCAGCAATATAGTAACATAAAATATTATTTTTTTATGTGACCTTTAATTTAATTTAAAAACTGTAAAATGTGTAACACAACTTATTCAGTTACAGTTACATATCTGGTATACAATAATTACACTCTTGCTCGACAACGGTATAAGAATCCATACCGAAAAACGTCGCATCATATATAATAAAGAAGTTGTTATCCATAAACTCTCTTACTTTCTTATTTGTCACAAACTTCTAAATGCCAATCAAACAAATTACAATAATTAAATATATTCATTATTGATATATGATGGATAGCAATCGGATAGATCAAACTGAAGTCGTTAAATGAAACCTATGAAGTGAAGTATTTTGGACTTACCTGATGAAACTGCCGTCCATTCCAGACGATTCCTTATTTCCTTGAAACGACTGGCAGTGCGGACAGAAAACTGGGTCTTTTCTTGGAACTGAAAAACATATCAACATATCTTAACTTATGAAAGTGTAATCCCATATATAACATATGTTAAACTTATGGTTACACTGGAATCCACACTATTACATTTTTCAGTGATTATATTTTTCACAAAGATAAAGAAATTTATTCTATGTATCTATTTAGTGTTTACTTGTTTTTGACTAAATGCTGATGAATGAAAAATATTGTTTTAAGATTTCCTTTAATGAAATTAGGAGCATGGTATGAATTGTAACTATAAATGATTACCAAGCCAAGCCTCTTGTCAATCTCCAACAAGTCAAGTGGATCCACAATACGTATCTGTAAATCAAATAATTGAAACAATGATTCTTTTAGAAATGTTATACGTGACTTGTGTCAATGCATTGTAAGGCTAAGAGGTTTAATAATTGATTACATAAATTATTACACAAAGCTATGAGCGTAAAGTATATGTTATAATTGTTTTAATGGTAATAAAATGATAAAAAAGATGTACTGGTATAATTGGATAAATACCGCCATATAGCTGGAATATTGCCGAGTGCGGCGTAATACTAAACTCGCTCACTTAGATATATTGAGCTGACATCACATATAATTAGATAAGTAAACTTATAATACAGGGAATGGGATACGTAGATATAGGTGTAGAACTGAAAGAATGAACACGATATAAGCATGTCTAATACACGTGCATGTTTTGAGCTCAATAGGTAAATTACTTACCTGATGAAGTTTACGTCCAGCAGAACGTATATTGCCTACTCCTGACAGGGTTTTGAAAAATCACCTTTTTACCACTAACACAATCTCTCATGAGTAGGACTCATGAAGCTCGATGAGGACTTTTAAAGTAACGTGAATGTGTTTTCAGATTTATTCACTTCTCTAGGCCTACATGTTGATGCTTGACACTGAGGGGAGGAGCAATTGGTGCCCATAATGCGATGAGAGAAGACCCTTAAGCCCATACAAGCCCACTGTTGGGTACTCACATTCAATCTGCTCATTTCCACCTTTCACGGTCCCCTTTGATGTCGGCAATGTAAACAAATAAAACAATGGCGACCGGATCACATCCACATGAGACTACCTAAATCATTATAAAAACACACAGCTGACATTTTAAGTCTATAGTGTATGTTTATTTTGTTGTATAACGCGGAAAGATATTGTCAAACTGTAATGTTAGATTTAGATTAAAAAACAACAACAAAGTGTTTTTCCGTGAGCCTTTGCGAGTCGTGATTTTCAAAGCCGCCTCAGTTACCCTCAAAGCACTGAAAGAGAATTCGCTACCTGGAAAAGAAAGATGGAAATGGCTGCGAAAAACTCGCAGTACCACGACCCTGTCAGGTAAGACCAATTTGTTTTGTAGTCAAATGACGTTTTATGAATTATTTACTTTACGTACAGAAAATCCGGATTGGTAAACAAGCTAATCTATCGAATTACAGCCAGTGGCCATATCTATTCGCCACTATGCATTATTCGACTTACATGTTAATTTAGTGCAGCTAGAAATATGTCTTGAATTAATTTGATATCCGTTTGATATTGTTCATATTTTGCACATGGGTTCTGAATCATCTAAGCTTCAAAGACATAATTTCCATTTTATTTTCAATTCAATGTGTGTCATGGTTATGGCAATTTTTAAAAGGGCGGTCTATGGGGAAAGAATACGCAATGTTGTATATATGTTGCTTATGTAACTACAATGCGGAAAATTATGTATCTGTGACCAAGATTATTTCCTAACAGCCTGCATAATTTGACAACCAAATAAGGAAAACTGAATTAATGAAAATTACATAGCTACACTAAAATAGCATGCAGAAGTCTATGAAATTTTGCCGACTGACGTATATTTAAGTCCCCTGATTGTATAAACAGTTCGGCACGAACTATTTTCAAAGGTTGGTGAAGTAACATAAGTGTCTATCTAAAATTTTACTACAATTTTGAAAAATATAGCAAATAGCTTGTATATTAATTGATTTGTTTTATTCATTTAGGCTGTTGTGAGAAACGTGTCACGACCACTTCTGGAAGAAAGATCACCCTCTCTAACTGAAGGTATGTGTGTTTATGGTACTATGAAACATAGACGTAATTTCACTTTGAAATTTTTTTTATTATGCTTCCCTAGATACATTTTCACAAAATGAACCATACTCAAGTTACATTTGCAAATGGATTTGAATAACCGGTAACTTAATCATGATTTCAAATTGGACCAAATAAACTTCACACCTGTGTGAAATGGCAGTAAAACTGACCCCTTGATTTTACAATACCGTAATTACTCAAGGTTATGTCACATGAGATAACTGAACTTCATTCATCAGGATGTTTATGTCAGGCCGTTCCTTACTCATTTGCATAACCTTAAAGTGATAAATCTGTAGTTTGCTTGTTGGTATAAATGTCGCTGCAATTGTTTGGGGTTTGTTAAAGCTCAAATGAATGAATGGAGAAATGCAAAGAAAAGTAACGTGTTATTGTTTTTTTTTCAGCTGATGATGAGTCTGCAGACTGTATAACGAATGACCAAGGATGGTCAGCTGAAACATGTGTGAAGGTAATTTTTGACCTATCTGTAGTGACTTTCATTATAAGTAGTAAATTATTTCCAATTAATAGAGTAGAGACAAAGGTTTATGGATGTCAACTCCTTTATTATGTGAAAACATGTTTCAGAGTGAATGCTTACCCCTTCGTCAAGTGTAAAGCATTCACTCCAAGCTGTGTGTTTTCATAATAAAGACCTTGACATCCGGAAACATTCGTATCTTGTATTATTCACTTCTAAATACACCTCAAAGAGACGTAATGGTGTAAACATACAGTCACTACTGGGTGAATATACTTGTGCCTTCAACAATACAACTGCCTGACTGAGTTTGGTTTTACGCCGCTTTAAGCAATATTCCAGCAACATCAGGGCGGTGGACACCACAACGTTGATGAAAATCTATTACTAGTACCATTATTACTACATAGAAAATGCAATAAATGTTCAGATATTGTATATAACATATTACTACCTCTGGTCTGGGAAGCATGTAACTCCAGAGCAAAGTTTGTATAGATTCTGTGTCCTCTTTAGAAAATAAGATATTACATTCGGTCAATGAAGTGTGATGAATTGCATAATTTGAGTTTTGAGAAAACTAGTGCAAAGTGTGATTGTTCAATTTAGTTCTCTTTTATTCAAACTTACTTGTGGATTACTCATTTTAAATCATCCTTGGCATTGTCAGCTTCTTGTTGATTGATGTTTGTGTAATTCATCAAAATAACCTGGTAATTCGTTATAATCTGCCATTTTCAGAAACTTGCACAACGCCCAAACAGACTTGCATCTATTGATTGGCCAGATAGACGATAGAAAAGGTAGCGACAACACTCACCATAGACATGACATCACCAGTCGTGGTGACGAAGATGACGTCAATTAGTTGCATTCCGTCCCCTTTGTCTGTGAGTCCAGCAAGCATGGCATACACGACGACACTGGACTTGGAAAGAATCTACACCTCCACTGCTCTCGTCAAGGCCAACAGGAGGGACGAGGATGAGGCATCCAACCAAAGTAACAGGGATCTCCGCCCAGGGATGCCTTACCACAGACCCACTGACCAGCTCTTGCAATTTAATTGAATTTATTTTCAATTTCATAATGTAATTTTATTTTATTTTTTTTGTATTGTAAGCTGTATGTTGTTATTGTATATCATATAGTGGATGTTTGGCGATAGTTGTGACATAGAGTGTTTGGCTGAATGCCAAGGCGTGGAAATAAATGTCAGATGCAGCTATGTTTTATTACTGTGTTAAGTTGTATGTTATTGTTATTTTTCATTATTAGCATGATTTTAGAAATAAATTTCGTATCTAACATGCTATTTCAAGATAATAAGTGAATGAAAGTTTAGCTGATGAAAAATTTCAACTTTGTTATAAATGATATATGATTTCTAAAACTGGATTGAGTTATGCCAACATGTTTTGCCCTGTTCTTTAGTGCTATATTACTAGTTATATGTATGATCTTTATTTGCCTTAAATGCTAATCCATACCATGTTGAGAAAATAAAACAATGAATCTTATTATATATTCTGTTTTCTTTAAGTAAATGTCATGATAATAACAAATTGCTTATATTGTTTTTTAACAAGAGTTTATGATATAAATAAAGAAGAATGTTTACATTTAGCTCTTTGAAACGCATATGAAAACCTGTGAACCTGAAATTGAAACCGGTAACTGAAACTATGCGGAAACCTTGTCGGAATGTTGGTAACTGAAACTATGCGGAAACTATGTCGGATTGTTGGGAACTGAAACTATGCGGAAACTATGTCAGATTGTTGGTAACTGAAACTATGCGGAAACCTGTTGGAGTCTTAATAGCTGAAACCTTGCGGAAACCTGATGGATTCAAAGTTAACTGAAACTCAACGGAAACTTCTTGGAGTGTGGGTAACTTGGATACCTTGCGGAAACCTGTTGGAGTGTGGGTGCGGAAACCTTGCGTAAACCCTTAGAAAGTGGGTAATTGTAAGTTTCCGTTATTGCGGAAACTCAATGTAAAAGAACGGAAACTCACTGGATTCTAGGTGGAAACTTAAGTTTCAGTCCACTTTCTACCAGGTTTTCGCATTGCAGGAAACCGAGTTATTTTTGCTGTGCATAACACCGACGTACTTTAAGTGGTGCCACACCCACAGTAAAATGTCATATGATCAAGTATAAAAGCAGAATGCCTTCATGTTCAAGGGGCGCATTATTCTGTAGCTTAAACATATTTCTCGTGATGAGAAATTGAAATGAATATGTCTGCACTCTATCTAAGAACCTAGTCGGCTAGTTATAGCTGAGGATGACATTCAAGTGCAACAGCGCGTCGTACATCCTTCACCTTTATAATCCCGGCCCTTTGTCTGGAATGCTGGCAGCAGTATGTCGTAGGATTTAACCAGTTATTGTTGAGTATTTTATTGCATTAGTTCACCCGTTTCTCACATTTTACTAATATATGGCGGTAATCAGTTAAGCGTGAGGTAGGAGGCTCTTTAATGGAACTGTATCAATGTTGTCTACTTTCTTGACTCAGTCAAATAATATTGTCGTATCATTCGTTGTTCAGTTATTAACAGCGAACACATAATACTAGTGTGACTCATGCGGTTAAAAGCAAGCTTTAGCATCACGTAACAACACTAAAGTCAACTGATGACCATTAAAAGCCCTCTTATGAAAAGTGATGCTGTATGCGGTGAAGTGTTGCCGACAGCCCTAAACGAGTTATTGCAATTTGACAGTAAGATTCTTCTCTGGTCGGAGAAGGACAAGAAATCTGTGTTGCATGTGGAATAAAATGCAATCCATGGAAGACTTGTGTTGGCAGGATATAGTTGTCGGGTTTGATACAACCAGTTTGAATCTTGGCTTATGACTCAAAACAGATGCCATGGCGGATGCAATATTTAATCAGCACAGATGCTAGTGTTAAGTCAAGGGTAAATGGGTGATGACTAACCTAAGGTCAGACTGGCAGTCAATTCTGCTACCACACATAGCGGGAAAATGATACTTTGGAAAGAAGGGTTAGAACTTAATATCACATTGGAGAAATGTTTCTGCTTGATCGAGAATGCCAGGAACATCTCTGAGGAATCAAAGGTCCAAATACACCAACGACAAGCCTGATCACACGATCTACGCCGATCCAACGTATTCTTAATAAACGCGACAATCCCTTTCCGCACACACAAAAGTTCATGCCAAGAGCGGCATGGAATGTACGATTTACAACTATACTCAAAGGAAAAGTAACTGTGCATAACATGAAATTGCATAAAATTAAAGTTATTATCTAAATAAACATGTAGCAAAACATTTGCATGAAATTCGATGTCACGTATTGCGCGTGGCAGGTGCACTTTGTGCATAATGAACTTTTTTGGCATGCGTTTTGATTCCTGAAGTTTACACATCTGATTTTGAAAATTGCCATCTAACACAGATAATAACGTGATTTGTGGCGTTTTCTTTAATCCCTGTTTAACTATTGACAGGATAATATCCGAATCTGTATGATTTGACACTGGGCATCGTGATATGCTCCGGAAGAGATGTGATGTCAAAAATCACTTCACAAATTCAGCATCGTGTATCCACCATTGGCCTTGATGCAGGCTTGACAAGGAAGAAGTATAGACAACACTATCCGATTGAGGAAAGCTTGGGGAATGATGTTTCATGTCTGAACCAAGGCTTCTACCAATTCAGCTAACGTCAATGGCTTGTTCTGGGCTTGACGTAAACGTCGCTCAATTTCATCCCAAGCGTGCTAAGAGTTACGTTTCTTTCCTTGAATGAACGGCTGCACATAAAGGTCCAGTGATCTCATCCCTGTATTCAGACCTTTTAGATTGTCACTGGCAATGACAAGTTGTGTCCGACCATGAGATGAGATGCCTCCCATACCATAACCATGTCGCCAGCAAACAATCGACGTTGAACAACGCACGCGTCAGCATACCGTTCACCTCGCCGTCTGTACACCCTTGCCCTGCCATCTGAGCTGTCCAGAGGATATTTCGATTCATCATTGAACAAAACACAACCCCAATCTTGCATGATGTGCCTGTCGGTGACGTTGGAGCAAAATTGGACGTATTGGAGGCCGTTGGGTCCGGATGTTGTGCTCCCTCGGTCGGTTCCGTGCAGTCCTAGAACTGATTTGACTTAAGCCAGGAATGGTCCGAGCAGTCAATCTTGCAGTCTGAAATCTTTTTCCTTTGATGGGTCAGCCGACTGTGGTTGTCTTGCTGACGTGACGTCACGTGTGGACAGCCGGTCCATGGCAAATCTCGTGTTCCCATTAAGCGAAAACGTCTCCATAGATATGAGATAGTGTTTCGATGGACAGCAAAATGTCTGGCTCCATCATTTTGAGCCATTATTTTCCAGCATACCCACGGCGCGGAGACGCTGATTTTCTGTAAGCCGTAGCATGACGCACGCGCAGTTTAGGCTGGCATAACGCGTTTTCCACAACATTCAGAGGCTGGAGAATAATCGACTGTTATTCAGTGTCAATATCAAATTGTGTGAACTTCAGGGGTCAAAAAGCATGCAAAAGTGAGCAAGTTCGTTGTGCACAAAGTGCACGTGCCACGCGCTTCGCTACATGTTTATTTAGGATTACTTTTACAACTTTTCAAATAACGTTTATTTTATGCAATTTTATTTTGTGCAAAGTTACTTTTTTTTCGTTAGCATATATAATCTTCTCTCGTCACCTCATGGCTGAAATATTGCCGTTGTAAAAAATTAACTCTCTCACTTCGTATTTACAAGACACCCAAAGACTTGCGCACAAATCTAAACTGTATGTACATTTGATATTATAGTCAGGAAAGATGTGTAAAGACACTCACATTGTTTCCAAATTCCAACCTTTTGGGGTTACTGAAGTCTGCAAAATAAGAAAACATATTTGTTAAAATACTGAATACGCGTATCCATAACGTATCAGGAAGGTGGCACATTGATACGGAACGATTCTTAATTTACTCGGCCTATTACGATTAGCATTGTTTGCGTAAATATATTAGGATTGAATGAGTGAGTTAAGATTTTAAGTCACATCGGCAATATTTCAGCCATATTTATACTGATTAAAAATAAATTATCAGCACTCGTCAACGAAGGTCAGTAAAACAGATAGACTATCACAGTTATATATGTATTTAAAACTATTAATTAAATCTAAAACAGTTCAACTATATAGCGGATTATACAATGTAAACAAGAAGACAAAGTCATCAACATCCCCCGCAATGGCAAAATACTCTTCATGAATGTCTACGAGTTCTTATTATGTCAAATGTTTCGGTGTGTATATAGAAAAGTGGAAGGAGAGTATTGAAAGGTCTTAAAAGTTCTGCTCCAGAAATGAGCACTTCCATCAGTTTCAGTCTAAGTCAAACTTGTTGGCATGGAAATGCAAAGATATTTTATTCAGAAATCCAAAACTACCAAAAGGCACCAGTACACCACCAGAACAACCTATGTGCCAAGTTTAATGAAGAAATAGTGAACGGTTTGAGAGTTCTGCTCCGGAAAAGAGCACTACCACCACTTTCAGTCAAAGTCAAACTTGTTGCCATGGAAACGCCAACAATATTTTATTCAGAATACCAAAACTACCAAAAGGCACCAGTACACCACCAGACCAATCTATGTGCCATGTTAGGTGAAGAAATAGTGAACGGTTTTGGAGTTCTGCTCCGGAAAAGAGCACTACCACCACTTTCAGTCAAAGTCAAACTTGTTGCCATGGAAACGCCAACAATATTTTATTCAGAATACCAAAACTACCAAAAGGCACCAGTACACCACCAGACCAATCTATGTGCCATGTTAGGTGAAGAAATAGTGAACGGTTTTAGAATTCTGCTCCGGAAAATTAGCACTACCACCACTTTCAGTCTAAGTCAAACTTGTTGCCATGGAAACGCCAAAAGTTATTTTATTCAGAATATCAAAACTACCAAAAGGCACCAGTACACAACCAGATGTATCTATGCGCCAAGTTTGGTGAAGAAATAGTGAACGGTTTTAGAGTTCTGCTCCGGAAAAGAGCACTACCACCACTTTCAGTCTAAGTCAAACTTGTTGCCATGAAAACGCCACAAATATTTCATTCAGAATACCTAAAAGGCACCAGTACACCACCAGATTATTTTAGGATTGTATTACGTGTATCAAGATGTTGTATAACAAAAGCAATACTCACATCTGCCATCTGCAAACTGCACAATACTGATCACACGTAACGAATGCAGTCTTCCGCCATCCTCTGTCGTATTGAGGGCTCTGATCTTGAACTGAAGATATTCAGAAACACCATGCGTTTATAAATTCTGTCAAAATATTTCACTTTGGCTTAGAGACGAAACACTTTCTCGACAGTTCACAAAGTTTCGATTATCTCCGAAACATATTTCATTAAACGTCAACGGCAATTCAGTGATGAAAATATTACAGTATATGAAATCACTGACATCAGTGATGTTGCGTAAACAATTCTACAAATTGGCCAGGAGCCAGGAGCTGAAAATTGGCATATTGGTACCACTCAAAGGGACCAAAAGATTTAGTGTTTTTATATTTCTTTATGACTCTACATATCAAATATTCATGATGGCCGTGTCAGTTTGGTAGCTCAAACTCAGAACGAGCCTAAATCAAAAACCGCCTAAAACCAAAATTTCAAAAAAAATGTCAATTCCAAGCTCTAATCTTGAGTAAAGTTCTACAAATAGGTTGAAAATGAAAAAAGAGGTAAAATAGTGCTAACATGATTAAACAGATTTCATTAATATCAAGTTTTGATATTTGATACCTATAAATCATGTTTTCCTGACTTTGTCAAAATTGTCAGTTCAAGAACTTTTTCGAAAACATTTATTCTGAAGAAAATTGAAGGTATGTCTTCTCTCCTAGCTGTTTGGCTTGCTGAAGATCCTGAGTAACAGTCTCAAGCCATCTGCTGTGAGTAGGTACTATCTTATCGCTGAACATAGAAGTCTTAGCCAGCTGAGAAGACTCGAGGTGATTCAGGCACCTGACTTTAGTCACCATGACTCGAAATATTCAAGGTTAGTCAAGGATGAATCAGATGTTAATCTGATGGAAGGTGAATGGATCAACCCGTTTGACAGCAGCATATCGACAGGGTCTTGTCCTCAGACAGATGTTGCTCAAGATCTTCAGTGAGCCAAACAGCTAGGCGAGGAGGCATACCTTCAATTTTCTGGTGACTTAAGAGCCAGGAGGTACTAGCTTTGCCCCTCAGACTATTACCAGTTTAAATCCTTATGTGTCTACACAGGTTTGATAAATTTAGATTTTAAATTTTTGTATGCACAGTTTCTTTATGTGCCTAGTATATTATGTATATATAATGTATGCTTTACATGTTACCTTTTGCTTATCGTTTTTATTCCATTTTGGATAAATTTCACGATAATCTGCAACTGGCTTCCCTCTGCCTGCGTCGACTCGAGGTCTCGTTTCGGCTGTCGGGACTCTATATATCTTTCTTTCATATTGCACCCTAAATGTGTGCGTACATATGATTTTATTTATTAATTGCCAAGACTTACATCCACTCTATCTCTCACCAAGCCTTTTCGCCGTGTGACAATTGTGGCTCATCCCTCCCACCCCAAGAGAAGCACAGCCTCTGTATTAGGTGCCTGGAGGTGGAGGGACACATCCCGAACGACTGTGACTTATGTCAGGCATTCACCCCTAAGACCCAGAAGCAGAGGGCGGCTGACCTCACGTTTCTGAAAGAAGCGAGGGAGGTTGTGGCAAACCATGCCGAGGTGCTCCCCCCGAGTAAATCCAAGCATAAAATGTAGCTAAACGTGCCAAGGGGTATAGGGGTGGTAAAACTGTAAATGAGGTGGAGGTAAGTGCCCCTTCTGGTGTGGTGGTCCCTCCAACCCCAGGCTTTAACATGGAGCTTCTTTTTCAGCAGCAGCTCGAGGCTATGCGTGTCATGGTTGAGGAGTCGGTCAATGCTCTTCGCAAGGAACTCGGCGGCCGAGGAGACTGTGACCCCCTCACCTAGGGCTGAGCAGACCTTGGCTTCGGCTCTAGGAGGGCAGGGGGAGGGACCTGGCGAGCAGTATCCTCACACGTCGGGTCCCGATCCAATGAAGGTAGAGACCATTTTGGGCCCGTCTTCGGACCAGCCGCTGGTACTCACATCCATGGTTGAGACACTGGGCTCCGGCCCTGTGCCCCTCGACCAGCTGGCTTCAGACCCCTCTCGATACCTGGTGTGTCTACCAGGGTTGCGACTGGCATGCCTGCAGCTATGGGACGTACTGCGATCTGTTTACAAGGCTCTTAAGAAGAGCTATCGTAATTCGGGTCAGCAGATGCGGGTGGCGGTGCACAGCTCCTATCTGGCATCACTCCAATGCAGCCAGACTCGGACCCAAATGGACAATGGTGACACGGCATCTGGCATTGTCCTCTCTAGTTCAATTAGCCGAGATAGGACAGCACCTAGCTAGGGACGCATCTGCGTCTGCCAGCTTAATGGGTGCTGTCATGGGCATGCGCCGACTGTGGCTGAGCTGTACTAGCTACCTGCCACAGCACCAGGCTACCCTGCTTACCCTCCCTTATGAGCTCGGTACAACTTTGTTCCCAGGGTCGGCACAGATTGTAGGGAGGCAGCAGCGGCCGCGAGCTCCTGCATGGAGTCTAAGGTACTCCTGGCGTCGACCTGTTTCAACAGTCCTCCCGTGCCTGCGTTCAGTGATCTCCTCAGTACAGCCGGGAGATTGGCTTACGTCAATCTACCTGAAGGATACATACTTACATGTCCTAGTGCACCCCTCGTTCAGGAGATACCTCAGGTTCTCATTCGAGGGAGTGAGTTATCAGTTCAAAGTGCTACCATTCGGTCTCGCTACGGCCCCCAGGGTGTTTACCAAACTGATGATGGTGCCAGCACAGGTCGCCAGGTCACAAGGTCAGTTTTTGCCACCCTTACCTAGACGACTGGTTGATCCGAGCTCTGGCACAGGCGTCGAGCACGTCGGCAACCAAAGCAGTGTTTCACAGTCTCATTCAACTAGGTTGGATTGTGAACCTGAAGAGCTAGTTCCGTCTCAGGACCTGATTTTCTTAGGGGCGAGATTCAGTACAGGACAGGGTTTAGTTTCACTATCCCCCGACCGCATTAACAGGGTGAGGGAAGCGACTCTGTCATTCCTCTCGGCGCCAAGGGCCCCAGCTCGGACTTGGCTCCGTCTGCTTGGTCACATAGCAGCTTCAGTAGATATGGGATGGAGAGGACGGCTAAGAATGCGTCCAATCCAACAGGCTCTTTCCCAATCATGGACTCACTCACAGGACCTGGAAACTCAGATAGAGTTTTCTCAGTGGCTATGTGCTCATCTCCAGTGGTGGACCAAAGTCAAGCATCTCTCGAGAGGGCTCTTTCTTAAGGCCTCGACCCATCTCTCTCAGTTCAGACAGATGAGTCCCTGTCCGGCTGGGGGGTGGGGCGGGGTGGGGGGCGTTCTGGGCAGTCTCACAGCTTCTGACCTCTGGTCCCAGAAGGAGACTTGCTCGCACATCAATGTGTTGGAACTGAGAGCAGTCAGACTGGTTTTCGAGAGCTTCAAGGACCATGTTCAGAACCAGACGGTTCGTCTAGAAATGGACATCCAGACGGCGATGACGTATATCCTGAAGCAAGGCAGCACTGTGTCTGGCCCGCTCCTCACGGAGGCATGCAGTTCCTGCAGTAGTGTGACCGGTACAACGTCTCTGTGATCCCAGTGTACCTTCCGGGGCTGGAGAATGTCCGAGCAGATGCCCTGTCAAGGCGAATCCTAGTCCCACACGAGTGGATGCTCAATCGAAGGACATTCGGGTTTATTTCCCAGTTGTACGGACCGTTCCAGGTGGATCTGTTTGCGTCTTGGGGGACAAATCAGATTCCTGTGTTCTGCTCTCGGATCCCAGACCCAAGGGCTTTGGCTTCCAACACCTTTGCACTGGATTGGACGGGCAAGATACTGTGGGCTTTCCCGCCCCTACCGTTAGTCCCCAGGGCCCTGTCTCAGATTTCCACCCAGCCAGCTCGGCTTCTTGTGCTCCTCGCACCCCTTTGGCCGTCCAAGAGCTGGTTTCCGGTAATTTTCAGGTTTCTGGCTCAGCCTCTTGTTCTATTACCTTTTCGACCGGACCTTCTAACTCAGAAGGGAGCGCCACACCCGAATCCCCACATTCAATGGGTGGCTTAGCCTCTGTCAGGTCTCAACTCGAGGCACGCGGAATTCCTGCACCAGTTGCAGACACAATTCTGGCTTCGAGGAGGGTTGACAAACGTTCAGTATGAGGATAGATGGGCCTGTTATGCGCGCTGGTGTGACAACAGAGGGTTTCCAGATCCCTTTTCTTCAGACCTAGTCACAGTATTGGAGTTCCTTCAGTCCCGTCCGGACGATGGCTTGTCGGCCTCGACTATTCGAGGGTACACCACGGCTATTTTTACCTTTCCACGTCACAGGGATTTGCTCAAAGCGCTCTACCATTACTTATCTCTGGGAGTCTGTATTCATGCTAGAGTACCCCAAGGAAGACTTCTTCTGAAAAGGAATTACCTAAACCTGGAGAGGTTTACAATTCCTGGAAGTAAGTTTCCTTGGGATACGGTCGCCCACCTCCCCTCGATTCTGCTCGCTCTTGACCAGAAAAAGAGGAAGTTGTATGGCATGATGGGTAACCCTTAGCCATAAGGTTTCATAAAAGGGAGGTAATACGCTCACCACTTCATACCGCATTAACAAAAGTTTGTTGTTTTAAAAAAAATATAGAAATTTTAAAACTCTTTGCACGGCCATTAGACATGTTTTCGGTGAAAAATGCTGGAGTACCACAAGGAAGACTTTGTTCAAAGAATTGGAAACCTCTCCAGGTTTAGGTAAATTTGAGCTACAAAACCGACATGGCCATCATACATTTTTTATATAAAGAGGCCATAACAATTATAAAGATCATAAAAGTGTTTGGTCCCTCTGAGCGGTACCGAAAAATTGTCTGGCTCATGGCGTAAAATCCATAAGCCTTCTATCTACCACTAATGAAACCGTACGTCAGCAACATACTGATGTTATTTAAGATACATGTATCAATGCAGGTAGAAAATATATTTCATGATAGTTCTTACATGTGCATACACTGTGTATATGCTTCATTAAAATGAACTATTAGCAAGGTGGTCTGTATTCATGAGTGAGTGAGTATGGTTTTAAGCCGCTTTTAGCGATATTCCAGCAATATCTTGGGACACCAGAAATGGGTTTCACACATTGTAGCCATGTGAGGAATCGAACCCGGATCTTCGGCGTGACGAGATAACGCTTTAACCACTAGGCTACCCACCGCCCCCTGTATTCATGAATAAGCTTGTTCTATATGACCTAATTAAGTCATTTCGACCCCAGAGCTGATGACAGAAAACACACATCACTGTAGTCATTGGTTTCATTTATCAGTCGTCTTTTACTGGTTCTATTCCCCTTGCCTTAGCCACGTAGTACAATTTTTCTGTGCACAGACAAGCGTTCCGGAAACATATAAAAAATCGAATCCAGTAAGGCTGCCGAAATATTTACCCTGAGAATAAAATTTAAACAGTCACAACAGAAACAATACCGAGGTTGGATGTCTCATGTAATTGTAGGGAAACATATATGTAACTATCTTTTTGAAAATGTTTTGAATCTATATATTTTATTTATCATCTGCCTTGAGCACCTACACTGGTTCCTATGAGTTGGCACACATACTGCCACCACAACCTCCACTACTACTACTACTACTACTACTACTACTACTACTACTACTACTACTACTACTACTACAACAAGTCATGTACAACATCGTTGTCCTATCGTCAAATACGTTTTGAATGTCAGGAGCTGAATGTTTGCGAAAAAGGAACCCATGAAAATACCTGTTCCCATTACAGATTAATAATTACAACTTACCTTCAGAACAGTGGTGATATTTTTATGGCCGAACAGTTCCGACACAGAGGAGTAGGTATACTGATGGTCGTAGCCGTCTTGGAAGAAATACCCCTGACTGTATGAGCACAGTAGCAGGAGGGCTGCACCCACCCAGCCGGCGCTCTTCATGATAGCAGTGTACGTCAGCTCTGGAGGAACCTTAGCCAACACAGCCTACTGTATATACTGACGAGTTATTTTTATTGTCCAATGCACGTACAGCAGTTTACAAGGCGTTACAAGCAATGTGAGTGACAGAAAGATCATGTATCCAGTTGCCGATCAAGCGTATATAACAGACCATGGCGTACAGCTGATCACACCACGGGCTTGCCATGTTGCGTCTGGTTTTCGTCTTTGTTATAGCGGGGCTGTTCCCATGCCACAGTCTTTCCACAGACAACTCCTTCCACCACAACGTGGACTTCACAACTGACGACAACGGTGAACGGTTCAAGCTTCACAGTTCTGGGGTCCTCAGTGATGTTGTTGATCTTGATGTCGTTGATGGACTAAAGGTATGGGTATAAACGGTTGCAAGTGAATGTGTGTATATATGATAATTATAGTGAACTAAGTGAGTGAGATACGCCGCTTTGAGCAATATTCCAGCAATATCGCGGAGGGGGACACCAGAAATGGGCTTCACATATTGTACCCATGTGAGAAATCGAACTCAGGTCTTCGGCGTGACGAACGAACGCCTTAACTACTAGGCTATCCCACCACCCCAACAGTGGGCTGAGACATACGATTCGTAAGGTTAGGTATTATCTAATACTTCATGGATGCGAATGGCCCTGCAATAACTAAGGTGCCGTATTCCGTTTTATTACCCACGTGGTCAACGTATGGATAGTTGCATACTAATCTCGTACGTCACACGAGTGTCGTATCGCGTTGACCTGTGTCGTAACGACTTGAGCTGAGATTCTAACGATTTGATTGGATAACCGATGACCTCTCAGTTAGGTCACGTTGTGACGGAACTACTTGTTCATTCATAACAAACACGTGAATTCATTCATTCTACAACTTATATGCAATGTGGGAATGTACATATTGCAACGTTGCCGTGTCGCTGTTTAATTGTGAGTCGAACTGAGACATTTTATCCGTCGAAAAACATAAACGCAATGTTTCCACCAGTGATGTTAGCCGAGTGAAGCAGTTGCAAATCAAGAAACGAGGTGCTACGGAGTAGTTTACTGTAGGAGGCTGTACAAGAGGCGATGACAACTGACATGCATCGTGACGTCGGTTACCAAGGGGACAGACGAGAATGGCGTAGTGACGTCATTACAGTGTGACGTCTTGCAAAAGTGTTCATTCTTCCGCAACCTCTTAATGAAACCGGTTTCGGTTTGAAACCATAACAATAACAAAAATACGCTTTTTTGTCAATTTAATGCATGGAAGACGTGGGTAATAAATAAAATACCACACTCGGTCTCATTACATACGAATTATACGAAACTCGTGACCTTCCTGTGGTTTCCGACTTCGCTTTCGCTCGGTCAGATACCATAGGAAGGACACTCGTTTCGTATAATTCGTATGTAATGAGACCTCGTGTAGTATTCTCTATGGGCATTTCGAGTGTTGTCCCGCAGTCGTTCCAGGCCAAAATGATTAAATATTGTTCAAAGCAATTAATATATAAATCAAAACATATTCATCTATAACATTTCACCGGTCAGAGACAGATTTATATATTTCTTTCGAACAATTTGATTTTTGGTGAGACGTTCTGGTCTGACAATTTCTTATAAAGTAGATTAATAAATAATATAAAATATGATCATATGTACATGTATGACCGAGTATCAAGTGACCAAGTGGCATGTTTTGTGGTCAATGGGTACACACGCAATACTGACATTTCATAACCATATGCATAATGATTTTCTCATATGATAGGAATACATTGTGGCACGCGGTTCTGTATAATATATTTTGTTATCAGTGGATATCGCCAACACTTTCAACAGCTACACTACCGTGATTAAATGTTTATATGTTTTTGTGCAGTTTGGATTGATTTTGAATTGAAGCAATAAATATCATCAGACACTAGACCTCTGTTCATAATCACTTTTAATAATTAGTAACAAAGGCGATCACGAGAGGACATGTGTTTTCCAGCGCCTCGTGTGTGTGGACGACAGGGTCCTGTTGGTGACCACTCAGAAGGATGTCGGCAGGGACTGGAGAGTGGGTCAGCTCATCCTGGGGAGCACAACATGGAGGTGTAATGCGTCACAGGGATCTGGTGGAGATGGGATCTATGCTAAGATCTCCAGCATCTACTTTCCTACCGAATATCGTATTTCCATGCACGTTGTCCCTGCTGGGTAAGTACACACTATCGTGTTTTATCCATCATGTTCAGAAAGGTACTTTTATGACCAGACCAATGTCCATGTGCAGATCACCCCTTTAACATTTCACATGTCTTAAAGGCCCATATACACATCAGTCGTACAAATCCATTCACGTACGTCTCCGATTTACGGAATGACGCCTTTGACAGTCTCCGAATCTCGATCTTTGGAAGGAAAGTTGACAAATCCGAGAATGTAATAATTGGCAAAATTATCGGGACTATACCTCAGTCAATACTTTTTCCCTTAAAAGTGAGATACCAAGACTACGACATTTGGACTTCATGGAAAATCACGCAATCTTATACACTCTTCGAAAAAAAGAAAGGCATATGTGATTTTGAGAATATTGGACTCAGGTAGCTGCTGCGAAAACAATGCAAATATACTATTTATTTCCGAAAGTTCATGTTTGTGTAATTGATGCTTCAGCGCCAAAACGCAGCAATTTTAACATTTTCCCTTGTTTTAGACGTTTTTGAAGAAATATTCGCCAAAACGTCACCAAGAAAACATGCAAAGCAAAATGCATGTGCAAGTAAGCGGAAAAGCATGCGGTATCGATCATTATGAAAAAGCAAACATTGTGTTTAATTTTGTCATTCGTTTTTGCCTGGAAAAGAGATAATTATCAAGCCACATCTGTGTGCCGCCAATCGATACATCGTCATAGGCCGCCTTGAAGCTGGGGAGTTGCAGTCTGCAGTTGCCCGACATTTCAACGTTCACCAGAGCACCATATCTTGCAGACCAATTCCGCCGAGAAGCGGCCTTCCAAGAGTTACCACCCAAGCCCAGAACCGCTACATTCTGGTTGCTCACTTGAACAGCTGTGGAGACTGCACAATGCATCCCTAATTTGAGAAGAATTTCAAACCTAACTGTCAAGGATCGATTGCGTGAAGTGGGGATTCGACCAAGAAGGCCAGTTGTCGCCCCTGTTTTGAGATACTTCCATTGGCTCAATCGCTTACGGTGGTATCGTAGAGTCAGTAACTGGGAGCTTAGAAGCTGGAGGCGAATCTGGTTCAGTGATGAAGCACGATTTCATCTTCACCGTTGAGATGGAAGACAGCGTGTTTACCGTGAACGTTTTGCCCCTACTTGCATTCGACAGGGCGACATATTCGGTGGTGTGGGGTAAGATATCCAGCACACAAAGATCTGATTTAGTGGTGGTTCAGGGGAATTTGACAGCAAATCGGTACATCAACGAAGTCCTTGTAGTCACATGCTTCCGATTATGGAGTTGTTTGAGCATGACAACGCTACTTCACATAAAGTACGCGCCACGATCCGCTACCTTGCCAATTCTAACATCAGTGTCTTGCCATGGCCTTCCCGATTACCAGATCTAAACCAGAAAACGCCTCAGACACTTTCACAACTGACCATCACATTGCAGGAAGAGCATGAGCGACTTCGTCGACTTATCCAGTCTATGACAAGAGGGTGCCGAGCAGTAATTGCTGCCCATACAAAGTACTGACTTCGACGCCATCTTGTGGATTCAAGTAAACAGAAACACAAGAGACTCTTTGTCTATATACGTGTGAATTTTCACCTTTTTTACAATTTGGAATAAAATGAAAAAGATTGCTCTTAAACTAACGCAGTAACTTATGCGGGTTTTTTTCTTTTGAAGAGTGTAGTATCGACCATAACTATGACCATTTTATGGTAATCCATAACACTAAATTTCCTGTTTACATTCCCCCTCTATTGCTCGGCGGTTGGTGACAACCTCACATTTAAAGTCAGAGTTCGAGCCCACAATACGAACACTACCCAAACTAAGCGAAGCAGACTGCTGGAATGGATGTAAAGATATTAATATTTATATATAATTGTTTAGGTCATATTTTTATAATGTTTGCAAGGTGTGAAACTTTCATATGACGTTTTCTGGAAAAACCTGCAACTTTCAAAAGTGTGAGATAAGATTTTCAAGCTGTCGAATTCAGATCGCCTCTCAAATCAGCGGTTAGGAATGTTCATAATCTACCAATTAATGTTCTTCTCCATATATTTGGTATCAAAGTTTTGCCATTGTTACTGTACGGTAGTGAAGTCTGGGGTTTCCATCCGTCGCCATCTGTATTGAATATACACGATAGGTTCTGCAAACAAGTTTTAGGTCTTTCAAGAAACACGCCAAATATTGTAGCGAGTGTTGAAATTGGTCGTTATTAATTAAAGGTAAACCAGTATATTAAAATAGTTAAATATTGCGCTCGCCTCCTGTCTCAAGTTGAGAATGTAATCTTAAATAAGGTATATCAGTATTGTCTTGCTGAAAAAGGTATAGATTGTTGGGTTTATAAGGTGATATCTCCTTTGTACAGTTATGGTTTTGGCAATGTGTGGGCTAGTCAAAGTGCTGGAAATATATTTACTTTCACTGAAGGAAAAGCTGCACTGACATAGATAACCAGTTGTGGTCATCTGGTATTACACTTGTTTCGAAATTGGATTTCTATTGTAGACTCAAAGAAGATGTAGCTTTTGAGTTTTATATCAATAGTGTTAGTGTAAAACAGTTCGCATTTTCTTAAGTAGATTTCGTTGTTCAAACCACAATTTGATGATAGAGTACGGTAGACATTTTGGTCTTAAAAGGGAGGATCGCCTTTGCCCGCTTTGTATCATACCTAATATAGATAATGAATATCACTTTTGCCTGAAATGCCCTTTTTCATGGGAAATTAAGAAATTATATTCTCCCTAAATATTATCACACTTATCCATCTGAAGTGAAATTAGCTATTTTGTTCACATCAAAGAATACTTATATTATAAATTGTCTTGCAAAATACCCATTTTACCGTGAAAAAAACGAAATAAATTTCTTTGTACCGACTTCTGTATATGTGTGCAGTTATCATGATGTTGTACGGTGCTCTAATGATTATATATTCTGTACACCTGATGTGTAATGGGCCTATGGCCCTTTACTGAAAAAGCTCTCTCTCTCAGTTGTGTAATTATATGTCCATATGTGTAACCGGGCCATATATTCCTCAGCACCAGCAATAGGTCCATTTTAAGCATGATATTGAGCCATTATGAAGCAATATTTTGGTCATTTTTATGACCATGCTACGAACCATCGTTTGTATATCGGGTGTCCCAAAAAAGTGAACCGGTTTTTGTCAAGTATTTTTTCAACGATAGATAAAACGAATTTATTAAACATTTTTACAGAGTAACCCGAGGGTATCATCAACAAAGTTTACAAAATATCTAGGAGATCGGTCGCAAATTATGTGAGTATTGTCAAATTCAAAGCATGTAAAAAAATGCAATATCAAGGGAAAATTCGGTTCAGGCTCATAACGCCGACCTTTCGACCAAACTTTACGGTTGAGTGAAATATAAAGGTCGACGTCCTGAGACTAGTTTCATTTTGCCAATTAATAATGGATTACGAGGACAATGAAGGATCAACGAGTTGTTAGAGGAGGATAATCCGGATTATGCGGATGAGAGCACACCTAATGAGAAGATGACAACAGTTTAGATTTTTATCACGTTATTTCCAAACCTGAAACACTCAGTTGACAGATTTTAACATTTTTTATTAAGCAGCTTAATGAAACACTGTTATAAAATTCGACAAAACTGTGGCAATCACTGAATAATATTTATACATATATAAGAAATTTAAACTCTTCCCTTAATAGCACTCGTGACAGTTTGATGATTGTGTTCATCTTTCACCATGGTGACGATGTCATTCGTTGTTGATGCTGTGGATTTGCAGTCTTTTGCAGAACATATCCAAGATATCCAGTCTCGTTGTCTCTTGCTGACTCTGTACGTGAACCCGCCAACAGCCAAGTAACGACTGCCGAGAGCTGTAGGGATGAATCTCTGATCTAGCTGTGCATTTGCCATTTCGAAATCGAATGTGAATCCATTGGCCATTCCATAGATATTTATACCAAAGATATGAACGGTGTTCAATATTGGCACTCTGCTAAGTGTTATTGCAAACTTTTCAATGAATTGGAAGTGACATGTGCGACGAGTTCACCTTATGAAAACATCTAGAGTAGATTATCCGCAACGTTACTTAAACCTAATCAGAATTTAACCTTCAAAGGAAACCGCAGGTAGGCGTCCTGAGACTAGTGGAAAATCGAAAGGTCTGCGTCCTGAGACGACACCGAAAATTCACTTATTTCCATCTTTTCTCAATGTGGCCTCCATCTTCCTCCTCAAACTAAACGAAGCCGTTTCTTCCAGGCAGAAATGCGTTTACGTATTTCTTCCACCGATATCTCCTCCCGTGACATAATTATCCTGTCCTTTAACGCCTGCTCGGTCAATTCTCCTCTCACTGATCGGTAAACTTTCTCCTTTAGAGAATCCCATATTGCATTGCATTTTTTCACATGCTGTTTTGAGTTTGACAATACTCGCATAATTTGAAACTAATCTCTTTGATATTTTGTAGACTTGTTGAGTATGCCATAGGGTTACTCTTTAAAAATTTGTAATCAAATCGGTTTATTCATCGCTGAGAAAATACTTGTCAAAAACCGGTTCACGTCTTTGGGACACCCGATATAACGTTTCATTTCCGTTATACAAAGTGTTTGCCGTGTTCTGCCAGTTGCCTTGATGACAGGCAATGTATTAGGGAATAATTTGAGTGTATGCACGACTTAATGATAATAAAATTTGTTAAATATTTTCACGTAAAAGGGTTTTTTTGTAGGACGAGGCGCAAGTGAAGGAAACAGGGACGATATGTCTTGTTTATACTGCTTTGTGCTGTAAATTTTTGTATTAATTATTGAGTGAGCAAGTGAGTTACAACTTAAAGTCACAGTAACACTGTTTCACTGAAACATGCCGTACTTTTAATTTATAATGTGATATCAAATCTAAGGGACAGTGAATGAGTGGGTGAGTGAGTTAAGATTTAATGTTACATCGGCAATATTTCATCCATATCGTGACTTTAAAAAGTTAGGAATTCATAGTGGACGCAATTAAATCATTAAAACAAACTGTCGAGGAAGGTCAGTAAAACAACTAGATTATCAGAGATAGAGAATTAAACCTAGCATGTAACTGTAAAATTAAACAATATCTTATGGACAGTACAGTATAAAAACAGGCAATATAACAATATTTGATACAATATAAAACACAGGCTATAGATCGCAAACAACTGAAGGTAGATCACCATACTAGGGACCATGGGTACCGCGTTTTTACAAAATCTGGTAAGTATAAATTGACTTTGAATGTCTTGAGACTTACGTGTCCTCTCATGAGGACAATAATTTTACAATACTTTAACCCCCTGTGAGGATACAGTCACTAACAATCGCAGTTGCTGATTTAAAGTTCCAGTGATATAAAATACATCTATCTACAAAACAATTTTCTCAGAATTTATCAATCAATTCAATTTCTTTTTAAAATTCAGTAATAAAATGATAACAATTAACAATATAGAAAAGTTCCTTCAATGTTTTGACATTGAAATATTTATCCTTTGTGATGGAAAAATCTATACAGTCCAGCAGGACATGCTTGACCGTGATTTTGTCATCACAAGGGATGCAAAAATGGGAGGATCTTTGCCTTTTAACAACTATTCATGTGTAAACCTTGTATGGCCAATGCGACATCGTCGCATGATGACCTCTTCAAATCTGGACTGACAACCCAAGTAGGTGTAACCAATATAAAGTTTTGTTGCATGTAATTTATTAATACCTACTTGGGTGTCCTACTTCCTTTGCATCAGATCACGGAAATAAGTTCTAATGACGGCTTTGTAATCGGAGTATGGGATAAGAAGTGGTGTCACAGATTTGTTGAGTGCTGCCTTGGCAGCAGAATCGGCGATTGTGTTACCACAAATTCTAACATGGCTGTGTAACCAGCAGAGGACGATGTCGTATTGGCCAGTTGCAAGATCATTAAATTTTGGCACATTGATGATTGTGCACCTATACCCAAGGTATTTATTACTTGTTAGGATATTAATTCACGAAAATATGAAAGTGTAGCATAACTGACCATAACTAAAGCTAATTATTTTATTTCAAGGCCTTATGACATGATAGAGGAAGCCAACATTCACTTCCGCTACAGCCCTGGACGATCGGATCTGCCCGTTGAAACCAAGCGACGTCATCGCCGTTACCTGTCCAACATCCTCACCAAAATACTCGGGAATCTCGACTGGCAGGCCAATTTCTCAACCAGAATACCCTTCAATGAACATCATAATCAAAGTAGTAGCTCTGAGAAATACTTTACAGTCCACAAGACCTCAGGTGCGAGACAGGTAAATGTGACATTTTCTCCGTCGCAAGAAGAACTGCTCATGCTGAAGGATGACTTCACTGTGAGGTGCATGGATTGTCATGGGGGAACAGACATGTCATATGTGTTGTGAGTATGTTGTTATATTGTATATCCATGTTGATATATTGCATATCAGTCTTCATATATGGCATATCCATGTTGATATATTGCATATCAATGTTGATATATGGCATATCCATGTTGATATATTGCATATCAGTCTTCATATATGGCATATCCATGTTGATATATGGCATATCCATGTTGGCATATCCATATATTGCATATCAGTCTTCATATATGGCATACCCATGTTGACATATGGCATATCAATGTTGATATATGGCATATCCATGTTGATATAATGCATATCAGTCTTCATATATGGCATATCAATGTTGATATATGGCATATCCATGTTGATATATGGCATATCCATGTTGATATATGACATATTGATATATTGCTTATCTATGTCATCAAACCAGAAAGAGCTGGAGTGCAACAAGTTATCATCATTTTCTTAGCTATTTTAGCGCCAAACTCAACAATACTTCAGCTTCATGACGACTGCGTCCAAGTAATCGAGTGTTGACCTGATAATCTGATCGGGTTGTCACTCTCGCTGACTTGGTCGGCTCATGTCAGTGTAGATACATGCTCATGCCGTCAATCACTGGAATGTCTGGTTAAGACCGCCGTCATATTGCTGGAATACTGCTGTGTGCGGCGTTAAACAAACAAACAAGTGATTGATATTGTGAGAACTCGTGGTATGATGACACGTAGTCACCCAAGTCATCGAGCCCGACCCGCCACCTATACTATGCAGCAAAATATTTGTATATCTTAGACAACATCTCCAACTTTAACTGAGCAAAAACATTCCTTCCCAAATTCAGAATGGAACCCAGGAAATGGTCTTAAAGACGCAACCTGATCTCTGAGGTGGTACGGTGTTCTCCATGTTTTTCATGCAACTCATGCTGCACGTGCTGTTCACAAGGACCAGCCCTATAAAATGCACCCCCAAACCTGGTTGAAACATTCACATTACAACGTCAGCAGGATACCGCGACTCACGACAGCTCAGAGGAACCAGGCGCTAGGAAGACTTGGAGCTGGCCACACTCACAGGCAAATTGTAGTGCAAATAGGGTTGCGCAACAAAGAGAAAATGACCAGTCTTCCCATATGCTAGCGAAGCGAGGAAAAGTTGGCAACGTGCTTCCCTCGCTTCGGTTCGAAAAATATTTTTAATATCAAAATAAAATATCGCCATCATCAATGGTAGACACCCATTTCCTCACAGAGTTGTGCTCTCGGATTTCAAACCTCATATTTAATAATTACTCACGTACAATATATTTAATTCAACATTTTAAGCGCCACTCGTGGCATATCAAATCGTTCTTCGCCTCAATTACCCCTGCCAGCTTTCGGTTCAACGGAGTGAAGGAACAGTGGAGTTCAATTTGAATATGCTTTCATTTACCCGCTACGCCAGTAGTAGAATAAATGTTTCGAACATTCTTAACAGTTTAACGGTAAAATTATGCAATATGATATTTGTGTTTAATTTCTGGTTATTCTTGTTCCTTCACTCCGTCCACACTATTTGCGCTACAATTTGCCTGTGCCACACTGCAGAAGCCGTTGTCAATCACTTCCAAGTCAACGTTCCGACCATCTACAGGCTGCAGCAAGGTTTCCGGACCCCCAACACCACAAATGATCGCCCCCTTACTGGCAGACCAAGGGTGACCACAAGCCCGCCATGTTGTGCGACAGCATGTACAGAATCCCTTCATGCAGGCATTCGAAACAGCACGCCAATCAGTACTGATACAGTACGCCGACGTCTTAACAGCGGGAACCTCCATTGCCGTGGACCTATCCTCACCCCTCGTCATCGGCGTGAACGTCCACAGTTTGCCCTACAATACCAAAACTGGCGATACAGGCAATGGAGAACTGTTCTGTTCACAGATGAGTGTCGGTACTGCGTATCAACTGCAGATGACAGAACAAAAATATGGCGACGACGTGGCCAGCGTTACTCAGACCAATGTGTTATGGAAAGAGACTCATGGGGAGGTGCAAGCATCATGGTATGGGGTTGAATAGGCCTGAACCAGTGGGTCCTGTGGTGTTCCAGAAACTTGGTCCAGGGAGAGGATGTGGCATCACAGCGGTGCGCTACATCGACCAAGCTCTCAGTCCCCACGTCATTTCGCACGTCACCGGAACAACATTTTCCAGCATGATAACGCCCGGGCCCATGCTGCCAGAGCTACACGGGACTTCCTACAGCAGAACGGTGTCAAAATTATGCAGTGACCAGCCCTCAGTCCTGATTTAAACCCTATTGAACATCTTTGTGATTACATTCAGAGGAGACTGAATAATGGCATACCAAGGCCGAACACAGCCGATTTATTGCGCCAGGCCTTTCTCAGAGTGTGGTTGCAGGTGCCAATGGCCTTCATCAATCGATTGGTGCACTCCATGCATAGACGCTGTGCTGCAGTTATTGCCGCTCGTGGTGGTCACACTAGATACTGAAGTCAAGAGTCTGAATGGGCTGCAAACGTTCACGTAATGTCTTGAAATTGTGCTGAGTTATTCATTGATGTGTCAAAATATTGTACACAAAAAAATGTTTTTGATCCGCTTATTATGTCCATTTCTGTAATGATTTGATTACAGTGCCTATCTAATTTTGAAATCGTACTGACGTTTTCTCTGCTGCAGAAGATATGTCGTGGGGTGAAAATCTTTTAAGAAATATTTTATGTGGGGCAGCCAGACTGGATGACGGTTTAACGGAACAGAATGGGTTTTCTCTTTTTCGCTGTGTGCATTATACCAATGGCACCACCAAGCCTTGACCCACTCCGAAAGTTAAAAGATATCAAAGTGCTTCCTCGTTTCCTTCCTTGCGCATATACAGACATATAATGATTACATAGTTGTGAAAGGAGAGTGAGTGTGTGAATTTAGTTTTAATATATCAATATATAGATTATCTTGAATTTGTCAAGAAGAACTGTATACTTTATCATTACAGTGAACTACTCATAAAGAAGGTAAACAACAAGCCGAAAATGGTGAAATACATATCACAGGAAAGTGAGTGTGTGAATTTAGTTTTAATATATCAATATATAGATTATCTTGCATTTGTCAAGAAGAACTGTATACTTTATCATTACAGTGAACTACTCATAAAGAAGGTAAACAACAAGCCGAAATTGGTGAAATACATATCACAGGTGAGACGTACCAGGGTAATAACATGATACACACATAAGTATGTTAGCATTTTTCAGAAGAAGTTTAATGTATCCATTAATTCATCCAGTCCATATACAGAGTAAACGAAATATACAATTTGATGTTACATGCAGTAATACATCAATCTCGATATACAATACTTTTTAATATGATATTTCTTAAGATTGTTGCCTTATTTATGTTAGCACATTCTGCAAACCTTTCTCTGTAATGATCCTTAAGTAAGTTACTGATGATATATATCTGACTGAACCTACATTAGCCAAATGATAAATAACAGATGTTCGATACAATTTCACATATGTAATTTTTGCCCTGCAGCTCGAAGGTGAATCCCAACTACGGGCTGATATTGAAGTAGAGTTCAGCCAGGAGATGGGCGTGAACTACACAACCCCCCTGTGGGAAACTGGGCCGATCGAACTCATCCGTATACCCGTGGCTGCAGTCAGGCAATTACCTCCAGTGGAGCTATCTCTAGCTTACAACACACAAGCTCTGGCAAGCGTCTTTGGTTACTCCGGAGGCTCTGGTAGAGGCAGAACAGGGTTCAGAGCAAGTGGCAGATATACAATATGTGAGTATATGTGCAGTTTACTGTTTAGATTAACGTCTTTACTACCCCGTGAAATCATCTGAGAGTATTTGTGGACTAATGTGAGGAAAGGGATGTAGACATATAGATCTATATTGTAATATGCGGTGTCGACATTGTGATACTTACAACATTCAGATACTACATTTCGTAGTCTTTCGTTATGACACGACAATAGAGGCGATAGACTACCTCCATTTAGAAGTATTTCACATTTAGTTTTGTCATAGTATGAACAACCTTAATTGGAACTGACAGATTTCGGGACTTTAGAGGCATTTAGAAGTTGGTGTTCAAGTAAAACGCAAATATTATGGATGACAACTTCTTCTTTATAGTATGTCACAACTTTTCTGGGCTACTCCATACTCCAAGGGACTTCACCTGACGAAGGGGCAAGGAATAGCCCAGAAACGTTGTGACATACAATAAAGAAGAAGTTGTCATCCATAATATTTGCGTTTTACTTGATAGATTTCGTTCCTGAAGTTTTCCGTTTTACAATACTATTCCTGAGACATTTATCAATATATTTATTTAAAGCTCTACGTGAATAGATATACAGTATGTAGAAAGATCTTATGCCGCATATAAGCCATATGGATTCTGATAAGAAACTTTATGCTACGTCTATGGTTAAAAAAATATGTCAACGTTATCTTTGATTATGTTGTTTGTTTGTTTGGTAGTTTGCTAGTATGGTGTACTGTTGGAACATTTGTCTATCTTCAAGATCTGCATCGGCACCAGTCAGCTGTATTAATAATTTCATTGCATTGTAGCGCAGCAGTTTGATGCATCATCATCGTTGCACGGAGACATCACATCTCACGCCTGGACATCGGATGGACAGGACACAGTAGAGATGGCTGTTCCTGACACATTCAACGTCACCGTAGATGTGTTCCAGAAGGTAGTAGTTGAATGCATTAATAGTTGATTTGTGTTAACGTTCATGAACCACTTGCCTTGGACGGCCAATGGTTAAAGGAGTAGGGTTCGCACGTTGCAATTTCCCTAACAATAGACTACATGAGAGATTTACTTATGTTATGTCAAAAATCAAGGCCGTGATCACGTATCCATACCTGCCAATATCGAGCTCAGACATTACAGAAATCTGTTTATCATTATTGCCTTTTGTGTTAGCAGCATTGTAACTCAGATTTCAAGAGTTCCGTCAGAAGAACACTCCTAATTTAGTCAGTGTAACTAACTGTTATATCACCGGTTCAAAATACCCTCAATAACGTGCCTGGTTAACGCATTTTGAATGCAACGGTATCAAATAACAGACATTACCTTTAAGTCCCAACGCTTGAAAGGGGAAATAATTCACTATGCTGTGGTGTGCCACTATCCAGTCCCGTTCAACTTTTATTCATCCTATGTCCTTGAACGACGAATTTCAGGACTCAGGCATCCAAACCAAAAGTGTAGGTATACACATATTTTTAATATTGCATTAAACATATAATGAAAAACAGTAACTTCGACCGCTGAGAGGCTTGTGTCTAAACAACATGCTGTCATTTTCCAGATTTTTTTCAATGCCTCTGTTTCCTGGAAAGTAAAGGACATAACCATCAACCTGTACCCGCCAATGGAAATAATGTACGTATGTATAGCGTGTTGTGATGTGTCTGTTCGTTCACCTGCTAGAATACAGAATCTAATTACATTTATCGACCATGTAATGAGAAAACTAGTAATGAAATAATCAAACAATTATTGATGAGTGAGTAATGCCGTAATCTTAGTGTAGACTACCAACCACTTTATATTTTGACACTTGTCAAGTCACCGAACAAGACGTGTAGGCTACAATATGTACAACACGTTAACACAGTTAATACAGTATTGACTTTGGATTTACAGAGTAAAGCCAAGCATGAAAATGGAATCAGTCATTACTGGACTTAAAGTATGCACAGAAGCGGCACTTGCAGTAGATGGATTATTCTCTGTTGAAAAGTCAGTTCTTTCCGTTCAAGCATTTGGATTGAACATATGGTAAGCATGAAACGTGTTGATATACGAAAGTCATATTGAATAGGACGATACACTCAGCACGATTCCCATGTTATTTCGGAAATGACACTTTGAGACTTAGTGTTATGTTGTGACATCAGCTTGCATTACTAGTCTGTCAAAGTAAAGGTATTTGTTTCAGGGATGTTATGTTAAATCCGAAGATCACGAAAAGAGAGACACTCACAGAGTCCAGCCTGTCCCTGACATGTTTGGCCCATTGTGACGGCCCTGCAGAACTTGGGCCTCCACTCACACAGGACCAGGTGTGTGGCGGAATGACTGACGGGGTTGTACGGGGCAGCAGTCTCTTCAACAAGTAAGTTGACGTTCTCTACTCAGTATAATCGATTAAGAAAAACCAGTCATTTCATGTTTTTCTTCATCGTATGCTATTACCTATGCCATATGTGAATCATTTGTAATTCGTCTCGTTGGACTCGCGTTAATAACATCGGTTGCTGAAGAATAAACATTTCTGGTATTTCTGTTCAAGAACTGTTCATTCCGTTGTAGGTTCGAGGTTTTGGAAGGAACGGACATTGTGTTTGCTGCTGAGGAAAGTGAACTTTGTGAACTGACGCCATCAACATGTTCATTATGCAACAACCATTCAACAAGCATCTGTGCTAGTAGATATGTGATACCTCGTCTTGCCCGTGCAATCACTAAACTGAGTCACTTGGTCAAAACAGAGTGGGCAAACGGTATGTATGTGGTTTTCTCGTAACAGTTAAAACAGGGGTTGGATTGTATATTTCAGTAAATCATGTTTACTTTTTGTTTGTTTTGTGTGTACAAACACCTTAACTATCTGTAACAGTAATATATAGTTGCTCTGCAACATGATTTTACACTTTTTAAAATATGTTTTTTCCTACATTCCCTTCTGAAATATGTTTGAAATCCAAATGTTTCAGTCGAAAACGTATCATTAGGAATTTGTAATAACATGAGTTGGAACTGATGCCATGTGTGTGATATAACTAGTCAGTGTCTCCCATAGCAACACTCGTAGTACTTGCGGCCTGGGATGAACCAAGCCCAGCCTTTCCTGATGGTCACCATGGAAACAGTTCACTCCACTATGAAGGCAGAGCTGCTGTTGTAACCTTGTCAGGAGTTCCAGGTATGTCTTCGTAAATGCCATACCGGACATTGCTATAATTTTGTTTGGGCACCAAACGCATGACTATATTTTTTCTGTATTCTCCAGCGATCTTCTCTCAAGGAATATAATTTAATGGTCAAAGGTTTTGACAAGAGTACGTTAACATTGATTGTAAACCCAAAGTCACCGTGTTCTTTAATCTGATTGATTGAAAAACATGATCGAATGGTATTTGATTCCCGGAAATGTCAAGACTGTTCACTGCGTATTGACACGTACAAATATCGCACACAATTGTATTGTTGCGTCGTCAGCAGTGGCGGCGTCATTCAAATCATATTGTGACGTAATGACGTCACAAATGAGCAGTTCCAGATGCTACCATGGGAAACAGCCGAAACAGCCATCTGATGACACTTCACTGCTGTACCCGTACCCGATGTCAGTGAGTGCAGACACAAAAACGTGTGTGGACCTTTTGGTTTATTTTTGTGTTTACAATGTCGATAAACATCATGTGTTGGCCACTTTCCGAGTGTTTTTGGGCATTTGAAGCACGTGAATATTTCATTTGAAACCTCCGGCTAATGCCGTCGGTTCCAAATGAATTCCCGTGCTTTAAATACTTAATAACACCCGGAAATTAGCTAACACAGCTAACACATGATGTTTATCTCCTAAACGTCACATCGGCAATATTTCAGCCATATCCTCACTACTAAAGCTATCTGTTAATAGGGCCAACTTTACAATAAATACATGTCAATGAAACACAGTAAAATTACTAGATATCACAGAATTTCTCTGAAACCTAGTAAGTAACCATAAAACTATCTTACTTTAACTAACAATACAATGTACAAACGGGCTATAGATCGCAAACGACTAAAGGTTGATCACCACACTAGAGACCATGGGAGCTACAGTCCATTTGCATGGATCCCTTCTTTTGCTACCTTCATGGACTCTAACTGGATTTAAACCATCCCTTCTGCTGTTAGCGACTAATGTAAGGTTAGCCACGTGTGTAACATCCACATGTATACAGCGATTAAATTCTGTGATGTACACAACTATTCTATGAATGATGTGTGTTTACATACCCTCTAAGGGGGGACAATATTTCACAGTACCTCAACCCCCATCAAAGGCCTGGCTACAAATAACCTCAGTTAACGATCATATACTACTGTTTTGTAAAAACTATATGTATAAAAAATATGGATTAATTCTATCTCTTTTAAAAAGCATAATATTAAAAGAGAATAAACATTATGCAACGATCCTGGACCATTTTCACATAGAAATATGTAGCCAGTGTTATACTGTGTATAGATAAGGTATACATGCCTGGCAGATAAGATGGACTAAGTGCATCCGAGTGTAATCCGGATCAGGTTTCCGTATAGGAACAACAATTACTTTACACCATTAAGGTGGAAAGTGACTATATGCCCGGATTTCATCAAATATGAATAGAAGAATTTCTAAACATAGTTCTGGTAAGTGCTTCAGGATCTGATAGTGGATGCAGTCATGAGCTTGCCCAAGGGCAGTAAGGGTTCCTTACCTTTTCTGGATCATGTCATTGGTATAAGTGAACTGAATCTTGAGACATCATTTTGCCACGATATCGGCAACTACTATGTGCGAGATTAGGAATCAAGTAACAGTAAGAACGTGAGTTTCCTTAGAAACATTATATGGAAACGGCACTGCATAAATATTTTGTCCCAGGATTACGCGAATGTATGTTTTGTTTTAGTGTTATGTGTTTGAGGTTTACCACTGTCTCACAATCCATATCTAAAGTGTGAATACCATTGTTGTATTTTCCTATAGCCGCCAACACCGTTGACAACACGATCTTTGACAGACTGGGCTCCCAGTGCGTCTGTTCTGGATTCGACTATGTCAGCATCAACAGAGAGCTCGCTGTTGTCCACGTTGCGATCAAGAAGGATGGTGTGATGACCATGAGTACTGAAAGAGCAATGTTTGAAGAACTTATAGCTGACGATGGTAAAGGTTGATGCAAGTCATTACTGATATTTGTTTTTTAAAAAGAAATAAAATATTTTCGTCTTTTTTTTGCCGTTTGTCCTCTGGAATTCGTTTGATGGTTGGTTCAACACATTATTGCATGGCATGAGATATGTTTACTTTGTAACAACGTTGTTGGTTGGTTGTTGTTTAACGTCGCACTCAAGTCTCAGCCAGACAATTCGGTGATCAACAGCATAATCATCGATCCACACAACTGGGATACGGTGACATGTGTCAACGAAGTCCACCCGATCCTGTTAGACGCCTCTTACCCGATGCTCATGCTGTTGGTCACTGGATTGTCTGGTTGAGACTCGATTATTCACAAACCGCAGCCATAAAGATGGAATATTGCTGAGTGCAGCGTTAAACAACAAACCTACCAACAACGATGTTACAAAGTAAACATATCTCATGCCATATAATAATGTGTCCACACATTATGAGACACAACATTACAATTATTTGTATTGTTTTAATGTTTGTATTTTTAATATCTCACAGGTGATGACGATAGATTCCAAAGGTGTGCGAAAGAGGCCCCTACTCTGAATGTAGGCGACACCATACCATCCGGAGAAGGCGTGGATGAGGCATGTGGACCACCTCAAGGTGTTCTGAGCAGATTGAATTCTGAAGATATGCAAAGGTGTGAAATCCGATACTGCAGAGCTTCTCTCTTAAGGAGACCTCCCCATGCTTAAAATGTACACATGGAATCTTTTTTAAATACCAATAATTCAGATGTTCTGTTCTAGGCTGTATCACTACGACAAAAGTGATGTTGTGTTCAGGCCTGAGGGAACCTCCAGCAGTGTGTGTGGATTCTCCACCCGAAGATGTAGAACACCATGTCTACCCTCCATGAACCAAACAGAACCTTGGTCATACTGCAGCACTCGGCTAATGACTCCCAGGATGGCACTCAAACTACGACAACTCGCTAAACTAGCACACGCAGAAGACATAGGTACAGTCATACAGTTATAACAACTTTTGATTTCCCATATACGACGTGTTCATTGCTTAATGCCTCTCTCAATATGCCAGTTATATGATGGCGATATATACATCATTGAAGACCAATTCTAACCCGGATGTTCACTGCTTGGACATACTTCAGAAGACTGGGTATCACAAAACTAAATTGATAAGTTTTTGATATTATATTTGAAATGTGAAGCAGGAAGAGAAATTAATGGAATATTACTGTAGAAATATATGTATGTTCTGTGTTTGTATTGTAGGCGTGAACGTTGAAAGAGCATTTGCTGAGCAGTCAGACATGCTACTGCATTACAGAGAAGGAAGGTATTTAGTTTTTGTTTTCCATGAACTACTTCATCTGCTAAATAATAGAATTTGCAGGAACTTCATGTCCAAGGTCCAATGTTAATTATTTACTCAGTGCTAAGTATACACAAGCACTATGATCATTCATACGCTTAAAAAAATCACCTCCTCTCACTTCTCAATCCATTTCGGTATATCAGTTTAAAGTTAAGACAGTGAGACATTGTATTTGAAAACTAAACTATTCTAAGGATGTGTGGTACAGAATATGAGGCTTGAATAATGGGTAGATCATTGAGTTCGTCAATGTTTATGTGAATAGTCTGCTAGTTCTAAAAAATGTGAAACAATCAGTACATCCTTAGCTTCCAGAAATACGAAAACATATCCTAATACGCGAGTGAGTTATAGTCACATCGGCAGTATTTCAGCCATATCGAGACTCCAATCTCTAAAATTGGATTTCAATCAGAACAGTTAAGAAAAAACACAGGCTGTAGATCGCAAGCAACTGACGGTAGATCATCACACTAGGGGCCATGGGGACTTTCAGTACTTTTGCTCCCTGCATGAACCCTTGTATAGTTAAATGAATTCGGTTATTGAACAGTGATATGTAATATAATTTCAGAGGGATGCGTCTCACAAGTTCGCCGATTTCAAGTTTAAATAGGTTGGCTGTTTTGGCTGCATGTTCCGGTTTCGATTTCATGAACTTTTCAAGCCCCCAATTTATCGAAGTGTTTGTCAAGAGTCAGGAAGATTTCATTGGAATACGGGTAGAGTTTTCTCATGACGCCATTGCTAGGCTTGCAGTTGGCCCTCCTCCAAATGAACAAACAGAATACATGTACCCTGAATCTCTAGAACATGAAGCAATATTGCCAAACCTTTTTCCCGGCTTTGACAAAGAGACCTATCTCTCTGAATATTACACCATCCAAGATATGAGCTGTCCAAACAGACATTATTTGCGGGTTGACTCATCACTGCTCATGTGTCTTGATCTAATTTCCGAGGAATATGGTGATAAAGTAGAAATTGTACAAGGTTCTGGGTATCGTACACAGTCCGTAAACATGGTGAATTTTGACATTAGGCATGTGGAGGAAATGTATAGATTCCAAACAGGACAGGCCGTGGAGTTGAGGCCACCTCGGTATCGACATAATTCCGAATTAGTTTATTTGGCTAAAACGTTGTTCAGATCCTGTACGCCCTTTCTTAGACAGCAGATGAGGGGTTTAGGTGTAGGGTGTCACCAGAATCGACTGTATGTGGATATCAGACCTCTTCAAGTTGGCAATGAACTGAACTACATCACACTGTGGAACACTGGGAACACTACCTACTACAGGCAGATATTGGACATACAAGAGGAGTTACTTCAGGGTGAGATACTGCCTGGTGTTATGATTCTGTAATAGTATCACGTTACAAATATAGGTCTAAAAGTGAACCCGAAAGGGTGGGACAGTTTTGAAAACACTGGGTGTCATTACTGATATTCCTGGTCCACTCATATATTGTGCGAGGCTATTTTTCCCTTTAAACCAAATGGAATGGATTTTGAGGATGGCCAAGACTGAGTGTTCTTTTGCACTAACGTTTAAATACTTTCGAATATTGTGATCATATCATCTCATGTTGCATAATTAATATGTTCAAGCTATTGTTTTCTAAGGTGGTCCTGTTATTCATCCTTTTGACAATGGGATCTGCGATATTCATCCTCTAGGTAGTGCGAAACAATACCTCACCTTCCAGTTTCATCAAAATGGGTATGTAAGACGGAATCATTTCATGTGATATTGGCCGCAGCATATTAGAAATGTAGTACACTTATTACCCATTCGCCCTTGCTTTCAATACATTGTAAGCCATGTCATGTCATCAAAATAATGTGGAAGCATCAAGGGGATCAATTCAGGATTTGAAATCACGATAAATGATTGCGATATACCTGAGTTGTACAACAGCGTACAGTGAATTGTGGCAACCTAGAGGACTGGAACATTCTCTGTGTAAAGAGTAGTTGCCTTGAGATGAAATGCATATCTCGTGTTTACTTGAAACGGTATTTAAATGCCATATTTTCAGAGTGTTAATAGCCATTGGAATGTTTCTTCAGGCTATGCTCGAAGGCTGAGCAGCCAGTATTCTGCAAACAAACCTTATCATTCCGCAAGGAGGAGGCTAGAAAGTTGCAGGAGCGAATGACTTCAGCTGCTGGATTTGGTCGTCTGCCCAGACTGGACCTCAATCCGGACATAGAGAAATGTCTTGTTGAGTTATGCGGGGGATGTCCGGCGACAGGTAGCTAATGTCTTAGCTCAGTTATGATGATGGAGTGAAAAGTCCGAGACCAAATAATACCAGTAGTTATCTGCTGATTGATTTCTCTATTGCAAAATGTAAATTCAAAAATCTTAATGTGTTTATTTTTGTCAACATATAAAAAACAAGTATGCAGTTGATTTCTAGTCATCTCCATGTATTTTAGTTTTGTGGTTGGTTTTACATTCACAGGCTTCAACAAACTTGTGTCGTTTCTAAGAAGTAAACCTCCTTTGGTAATTTGTTCTGATAAATTGAACTATTTGCCACGCGTTTACCTTCCAGGTCATCTGTGGGATGAGAAAGTGAAAGCATGTTCAGTGGTTGTGGACAAGTTTATCAACCGAGCAACCAGAGCATACCCTGATCTGACAGACCGGGCAACCTTCTTTGACACCGAGACGGCAGAGTCCAGCGTCCACTCCCTCGCCTGCCATGACGGCAACATCTGTGTTGAAAACATTCAGCTGTACTCTTTGTTAAGTGAGATTTCTTTTTACCCAAACATGTGTATATGTATGCTAAATAGAAGCGACTGAACATTGTCCATAATAGTAAAAATCTCGATTGTTTGATTCCAACTATTTGGTGAGCATGAATGTGCATCAGTACCAGATAGTCATGGCACCTGGTACCAGCCTGCAAAGGCAAGTTTATTGTTCACTCAACGTAATACACGGGAAGACGACTTTCACATGTCTACTGTAAACCCTTTTGAGAGATGTAGTAAGGCCTTGAGGTGGATGTCGCCCCTGTTGTGACAAAGTCTTGTGGATAAATAATGATTGTGCTTGGATGAACATATTTTTTGTTGTTTCATTTGGAAACTCCACCAGGATACATGGAAACGTTTTCCTCAAATGAATCCATATTTAATAATTAGAATTCAATGAATTATGCCATGCAATTGTTGCCTGCATGAACATTATTGATAAAAGATTTACATATCATTAACTAACTTCTGATATCGCTTGGTTCCAGTGCCGTTGATGACGTCACGTTATCCAACAGAGCCTTCAGGCAGTATTGAGGTTTTGATGTTCAGCTCCGAGAAGAATCCGATGCCATTGATGGAACTGGTTGAGCAGGAGATGGCCTACAGGTCTGCGGGCAGGGTTCGAATCTACATAGATCACCAGGAAGATGTGAAGAGCTTGAAAGGAATTCTGAAGGTAATCACGCGTAGACAACACTGTAAAACACATTTATCACAAATTAACAAATAGTCAAGTTTGTATAATGAAATATACGATATGCATTTACTTTTTCTAATGTTCATTATAAGACAATATTTACCAACAATAATTTCAAGACATGACCGAAGTGTATGTCCAAGTGCAGATAAATATAATATGAGCTTCCCTGAAGGTTCCTGTCCATGTTGCAGGCGTTGTTGTATAGTTTGACGTCCTGGCTTCACATTAAGAACATGCGAAGAAACTTAGTGCACCTTTAATTGTAAATTAGTAAATGTAGTTGCTAAACATTAATTTGGGATCATGTGCTGACCGTAAAATATACTCAGCAGCAAAATGAACGTCAGTACGAATTCAAAATTATATAGGCACTGTAATCAAATCATTACAGAAATGGACATAATAAGCGGATCAAAAACATTTTTTGTGTACAATATCTTGACACATCAATGAATAACTCAGCACAATTGCAAGGCATTACGTGAACGTTTGCAGTCCATTCAGACGCTTGACTTCAATATCTAGAGTGACCACCACGAGCGGCAATAACTGCAGCACAGCGTCTATGCATGGAGTGCACCAATTGATTGATGAAGGCCATTGAGAAAGCCCTGGCGCAATTAATCGGCTGTGTTCGGTCTTGGTATGACATTATTCAGTCTCCTCTGAATGTCATCCCAAAGACGTTCAATAGGGTTTAAATCAGGACTAGGAGCTGATCACTGCATAATGTTGACACCGTTCTGCTGAAGTAGCGCTGGCAGTATGGGCCTGGGCGTTATCATGATGGAAAATGTTGTTCCGGTGACGTGCGAAATGTGGTATGACGTGGGGTCTGAGAGTTTGGTCGATGTAGCACACCGCTGTGATGCCACCTCCTCTCCCTGGACCAAGGTTCTGGAACACCACAGGACCCACTGGTTCAGGCCTATTCATCCCCATACCATGATGCTTGCACCTCCCCATGACTCTCATTCCATAACACCTTGGTCTGAGTAACGCTGGCCACGTCGTCGCCATTTCTTGTTCTGCCATCTGCAGTTGATACGCAGTACCGACTCTCATCTGTGAACAGAACAGTTCTCCATTGCATGTATCGCCAGTTTTTGGGCAAACTGTAGACGTTCAAGCCGATGACGAGGGGTGAGGATAGGTCCACGGTAAGGTCTACGGCAATGGAGGTTCCCGCTGTTAAGACGTCGGCGTACTGTATCAGTACTGATTGGCCTTCCGTGTGTTCCCACTGTCTGGCGTGCTGTTTCAGATGCCTGCATGAAGGGATTCTGTACATGCTGTCGCACAATATGGCCGTCTTGTCACCTTGTGATCAACCTTGGTCTGCCAGTACGGGGGCGATCATTTGTGATGTTGGTGGTCCGGAAACGTTGCTGCAGCCCGTAGATGGTCCGAACGTTGACCTGGAAGTGATTGGCAACGGCTTGTGCAGGGTGGCCAGCTTCAAGTCTTCCTAGCGCCTGGTTCCTCTGAGCTGTCGTGAGTTGCGGCATCCTGCTGACGTTGTTATGTGAATGTTTCAACCAGGTTTGGGGGTGCATTTTATAGGGCTGGACCTTGTGAACCATTGTTGAGACCATTTCCTGGGTTCAATTCTGAGTTTGGGAAAGAACGTTTTATCTCAGGTAAAGTTGGAGATGTTGTCTAAAATATATAATCAAAACATGAAATGAGTTCCAAACTGACGTTTCTTTGCTGCTTAGTATATTATACCAACGCAGATCATGGGACATGATCTACTGTAGAATGCACCATAACAGTAGCGTCAATTAGTTTTTCCATCATGTGTTTGCCAATAGATTTTAAGAAAAACTGTATCAGTAACCATGTACAGTGATGTTTCTAGCATACTGTACAATGGAGTTTACGATTTCTCACGTGTACATCTCTTGAAGGTCCTCATGGTCTACAACAAGAACGTATCTGAAGTCGAGTTCCATGTCTATGATGACCTTGACATTGATCTGATAAAGGCTGACGTCCAGCGCAACCTGGACGTGTGGGCAGGTGAGACGTGTTCCGATCACAGCAGATTCGCAATATCACCCTTCACATTTCACCAACTGAGTCACTCCCGGAGGAAGAGAAGCCTTGCAAGGAGTCAACACAGGAATGAGGCTCGACAGAAAATATTCGACTGGGAGATGGAGTGGATGATGAAGCTTCTGTAGTCCTTGAAGCACATTTTGATTGATTATTATAGTCATATATGGTCGATTCCAACGAAAAGTGTACACAGCTGGGTACAAGGTGTCCAAAATAGAATTGCTTGCACCTTGTAATTCTTTTTACCAATGTAAAGTCAACATATTTGCCTCTTATGAAAATCAGTTGCCATCACTAATCTCTAAAAGTGACAAGCTGGTGGATCAGTGAAGTTGGAGGCTAATTTGCTAAATTACCTACAAATACCAACATTATACCTTGCATATCCTGTGATTAGATTAGTTATATGTTGCCTGACATCCAAATTCACTGTTGTTTTGCATGCACAATATGTTAATGACTATAGAAACTCTGAAGCCATATCATGATTTCTTTCATGTTTTATAACCTCAAGCTTTACGAAAATATAACCATTTTGGTACCTTGTTTGATGTAAGTGAGATAGCACCACTTAGTGTTCTTTTCACAAACAAATCATAATTACATATCTATCTTATTCATCTGAGAGACAACGGGTTGAACGTTCGGTAAGTACAACAAATTTGAAAATGCATCAATAACTAAACTTTGGGTGGAAGAAATGTACTTGTAGCTAACAAATATCACATAATTCATTATATTTCGTATATGTTTATATATGTCAAACTAAATCGTAGCTGGTTTATTAAAACATCGAACAGTTTGGAAATTGTTTTCTAAATGCATAGGACATGTGAATGGAGATTGTTTACAACCAGTTTAAGGCTTTCTCTTTGTTTTGTCTCAGTGTAAGTCGGAAAGTAGCAATATCATTTTAACTGATGGAAATACAATTCTCATCAAAAGTTTAGACTCAGTAGAAACACTCACTATATGTTATATATATATATATGGTCACATCGGAGACTGATTTCTCCACTAACTTGGGGGAACCAACTGCAAACCTTATGCAGATGAATTGCACGAGGAACATGCATCAAATTGTTGAAAAGCATGTGCAAATATCGTACATGTAAACAGCTGCGTTTTGGTGTAAAGTTTTGTTCAGAATTCGCCAATTTTCACTGATTTTTATCATTTATTGAACTCATGACAATCTTTTCAACGTTACGAATTTGTTTTACAATACATCAGTTCATGTGTAAACAGTACCAGTATGGAATATTTTGCAAAAATTAGTTTAAAACAGTCGTCTGAAGTAAGCGGCTATATTTACACTAGTGAGTCTAAACTGTTGATGAGATGTATAGAAATTGAACTACAATCATTACATCTGAAATTTTATTTACCAAATGTTTCAACTGACATTTGTATTCAAAGAAAGCACATCACAAATGTTCAAAACGCTTGAACTGTTACTATATATCATATACCATTATGTACAGATAAACATGTCACTAAAACAATCAATACATTATACGTCTTACTGAACTATAACTCTGCTTTAATTACTCATATTTTGCAATGACAATTGCTATTAGATAAACATTTACATAAAGTTTTAACTACAAAAACGAGCTACCTACGAATAAGACATACCTTTGACAAATCTAATTACTAAACCCATGCAACTTACTTCTACTACAGTCTCAATTCTCCTATGTTCGCAAGTGCATCGGTGACAGCCCTGAACAAGACATACAACTTCAAACACACTGACTGATGTTACCTACAAATTCGGAATGTTACCAACGAATACACATGTTACATACGAATCTACCGTTTATCCCGTGATATCATGCAAACTTTTACTTTTATCACCAAGATCAACTTGTTTTCTGACATTTTAATCAAAACGAATTCATTATATATCACTATAATAAAGTCCAAACCACGAACTGCAGCGCATCCCTGAGTAGAACAGTTTTATTGAACGCTCAGTTATGTAGCCATTTGGAATTCCAAGGAACCATTTCAATCTATTAATAGGCAGTACTGCGTACCTAATCAGTTTTATGATCTGCAATAATTGTCTTCAGTATAAATTATGTTATAGCAGCGTATTGTGTTCTCTATTTCATTTTATTAACAACGAATACATGTTATCTACAAATGCCGTGAGCCACTACCGGGGAAATCCCAGTGGGACACCATGTCTTACCAATTTGAGCCCCCATGTCAATTCCACTTGCAGGCTGAGGCCTTTTTTACAATAAGACGACTTCAAACCTCACTAAAATTAAAGTTGGTTAGTTGTAACAGGTGTCATATGCATCCTATGTTATTGTGACATGGGTTTATTCATATAACATTCTTGCAGAAAATGTAAAATACACATACTAACCACCAAGATGTTGCCTGGTCTAATCTATGATGACTTCTTGTCAGTCCACCAATCTATTTGAATGTGATCAGTTGTTTGTACTTGTAGATAACATCTTGGAGTTAAAATTTACTTTTTGTGATATCTTCGTAAAAACAGCACAGAAAATGTTCAGATGTAGCACACGTATATATCGTGGCCCTTTGCACTTGAACTTAGGATATCATTCACTAATATGTTCATTTGTGGAAACAGTGACATATTTAATGGTATATGTAGGTAACGTGATTTTTCTACCAAATCAGACTTTGCTTTTCCAACATTTTTGCAGATTATTACCTGTAAGAAATATTATGTAACGTCATTTCATTTGAGTACTTTACATATTAATGCTTTACATATATTTACACAATCAGTGGTTACCTATCCTAAGGTCTTACCTAGACTAACATTGCTTTTTTTATTTTTGGTTGGATTGAAAAACAGACCTTATTCATATATGAATGAAGAGCAGCAACCAGAGATTGAGTGAGAGAGTTAAAAATTTAATGTCACCTCAGCAATGTTTCATACATATAGTGACGAGAAATGTTGTTAAAAATCAAGTCACCAGAGGACTGTAAAAAGAACTTAAGTATCACAAGCTGGCTATGGTCGCCCACAACTGAAGGTAGATCACCATACATGGGACCATAGTGACTTACAGTGTTTTTACTCCCTGCAGGGTTCCTTGCTGTGCTTTTGCTGCCTCCATAGTCTCTTCAGATGTTGGTGAATATGACAAATTTAACCAACGATAAAACGAGCGTATAGTCTACGAATAAACATCCCTAGACACGTGTATTGGCCAATATCGACTTAATCGTGCCTTGATTGAACCCAAGTGGGTATAACCTAAAGGCTGTTTAATTTGGGAACAATCGAAAATGGGAACGATCGATATGAGTTTGAGCTTAAATTGTACAAGTGGTCACGATCAAAACTTGAATGTTTGCACATATTACATATTGGAGTATCAGTATTTGAGCATTGAGCTCGATGAAACCCAACCAGTCAAAGGTAATAAAAATTCGGGAGGAAATTCTTCAACCGTTCTATAAAACGCAATCTGATTTCATTACCAGTCAAATAGAAGCGACAAAACCCTTTCCACTTTCATAAGAAATCTCTGCCAAAAGCAGAGTCGATTGTACAATTGTGACTACATCATGAGCAGATATTTGTTTCAGCAGTATTACAGCTGTAAGATGCTGTTTGTAAACAAATCGGGTCTGAAACAGACAATCCAGTGATTCTCACAATGCGATACGATGACAGAGCATGTGTTACCGACGAGCGAAGGCTTTAACCACTAGACTACCCCATCGGTCATCTTTATGTCACTGATGCTTCAAATTTTGAAATTTCCTCCACATGTCTACCATAAAACTTCTTGAAATATTTACTGAGGCCTTGAATGTTGTAACCTTGATCAAACAACTTCTGAGTAAGAGTGTCACGACGCTCTTTGAAATATTGATAATTAGAGCACGCTCGATTGTATCTCAAAACTTGTGAAACACCAAAGGCTGGCACTGTTAGGTTGAGTGAGTTTGGTTTTAAGCTGCTTTAAGCAATATTTCAGCAATATCACGGCGGTGGACACCAGACATTGGCTTCACACATTGTACCCTTGTGGGGAATCGAACCCGGGTCGTCGGCGTGACGAGCGAAGGCTTTAACCACTAGACTACCCCACCGCCCCCTGGCGCTATTGGTTCAGGCTCGACATGAACGGGAATTTACTATTGGAAAGTTGAAATCATCCCTTTCCTCATGCAGCCAAGTGGAGAGCATTTGTCACTCTGAATCTTTATGCACAGATCTGGATATGAAACAGTTACGGCGGTCTCACTTGTGTCCTTAATTTCAAGTATAGGTGGACCGCCTCCGTGGTGTAGTGGTTAGAGCGTCCGCCCGGAGAGCGGAAGGTCGCGGGTTCGATCCCCGAGCGCGTCATACCAAAAGACGTTAAACATGGTACTTGTTGGTCCCTGCCTGGCGCTCGGCATTAATGGGTACAACACGGACTGGTCGGCTCGGAGTCAGTATAATGTGTCTGGGTGGGGTATTCATGCTTCACTGCGGCATGGTACCTCAGTGGGCTAGCACTATAAAACCAGCTTCAGTCTGGGCTAGTACAAGCAGCCGCACATACACATACACACGCATGCACGTCGTCATATGAGCAAAATATTCTCAAGCACGACGTTAAATCCAATTTCACCTCACCTCACCTCACCTCAAGTATAGGTGGGTAAATCAGTGGAAGGCAATTGGCGATTTGATGGTTATTCATAGGCAGATCCAGGGGTGGGCGTGCCCCCTTTGCCAATGGGGATGGAATGTTTTACCCCCAAATTTCACAAAGATGTTATCAATTAGAAAGTTCAGCATTTCACGTATGCAATCTTCTCTATTGTAGATTTCAGAAGAAGAAAAATACCATCGATTTAATCAGAGTTTTATCAAGTGAAAATGACAGATGACGTAATCACCAGAACCACCTAGTGAGAAATCTCCTACTTCCAGATCCCTCTACGCCGTGGAAATGACGCTGTGGGAAATCTGGCTTATCCTTTCTCAGATGTCCTCAATGTGACGCAGGTGTACGGTGTACAAGACAGGCTCCTCGCTACAGACTGTCTGAACGTGCATCTGAACCTCCTCATGTCACAGAACTCTGCCTGGGATACCAAAAATGGTTTAGGGGAATAGCGAGTGCGCTCTTCACATTGCCTGTTACTTATTCACCCAGTACATCCAGGTTTCGTTCTCTGTTCTTACCATGTGATATATTTTATAAGGTAAAACTGCATCCCTAAATCAGTAGATAATTACATTAGAATCCGACGTGAGTGACCGAACACAATAACACTTCAACAAAAAGGGGAGAGTGACCGAACGGTACTTACCCATAATTTCCAATCATACGAAAATTCATGAGTGCTAGGACGAACACAGGATTAACGAATCAAAACGACGAGTTGATCAAGATCAGTTCAGGCTTGAACCATATAAAAAGACGAGTGGTGAGCGCTTTTAAGTGAAGCCAGTCCACGCCATTCCCTTGCCCCGTGTGGTATGAGCCTACCCTGCCTGTTGGTGAAGTTGTATTTAGAGAGATGGACTGAGTTAGAGAATAAAGTATGTGAGTATAAAACTTGATGTTGCGTTTATCTATGAATGTATGTGTCCAGTGCATGAATGCAGTGTGGTTAATTAGGAGTCACGGACCAAGCGAGTGGAGGGCCATCTCCCCCTGACAGTGGGAACGGGTCACAAATAGTAGGTAACTGTTGTAGGGTTTACTAACGCCATTTACGACATAGTGGAGTCTGCGGGGTTTTTTTGAACAAATTTTGTTTAAGACGATCCCCTTTGCTGTTTTTCTTCTGGTCGTTCCTACAATTTCATTCGCTTGCGGTGACGTCTGATGACGGTAGGTTCCCTTTATTAGGGCTCGGATATGTTATCTGCAGTTTTTCCTCTTATGGCATTTGGAATTGTAATGTCTCGTGGAAACGATTCAGATACATCTACGTCATGTGACACGCCGGTTAAAACTCGACCCATCACTTCTAACGATTGTACTAATCCGGACGGCCTTGGTATAAGACTACCGCCGTTTCTGTCTTTCACACACACACCCCACCCATCCTCCGGACCTCTCCCTATCTTTTTCTCAGGAGGATTTAGAATTGTCATTTTCCTCTTTAGGTTTGTCATTTGTCAATAGTTCTTATTCTGCCCCTGATTTCAATATGGGCGATTCCACTTTAATGTCAGAACATTTCACATGTAGAGAAACGTCTCATACTATACTGAACCGCAAAAGAAACGCAAGTCAAAATCCAGATTTAGAAAAACTTTACTTTTGACAGATAATGCATGAACACAGGTACATAATAACAATCAACACTTATTGCATGATGATCGGGACATGTCAGTCAATGCATTGAAACATTGTTGGTTTACTTTGCATTGAAGACAAAATCGAAATTGATCCAACAAGTCAGTAGCGCGTATGTCCACCTCGTGCATTCACTACAGCTGTGCACCGCCTGAACATGGAGTGAATCAGACGGTTGGCAAAGGCCCTAGGGATTGCCGCAAATGTCCGGATGATGGCTGCCTGGAGTTCTGCTGCAGTTGTCGGACGTGGTCGGACTTCATTCAGTCGTCTCTGCAGCTTGTCCCAAAAATGTTCGATCGGGTTTAAATCGGGACTGACAGCAGGCCATGGCAGTAGTCGGATGTTATGCTGCTGGAAAAATGCCTGAGTGACTCTAACAGTGTGGGGCCTGGCATAATCTTGCTGGTAAATGTGTTGCTTGTGTCGGACGAAAAATGGCACAACCTGGGGTCGGAGGATCTGGTCGATATAACGGTGGTCAGTGACTCCAGTTCCCCGACCTGGCTCAATATTCTGGAAGAATACTGGCCCTAATCTCTGATTCAGGCCAATCGCTGCCCATACCATAACGCTCGGACCTCCCCATGCATCATCTTCCATTACACATTCGACAGCAAAGCGTTCACCTCGTCTTCGCCATATTTTAACTCGGCCGTCAGCATGATAAATGCAAAACCGACTTTCATCAGAGAACAATACCAGTCTCCACTGTTGTTGACGCCAGTTTCGATGCAACGTAGCCCACTGCAGACGATTCTGACGATGTCTCGGTGTGAGGATAGGACGTCGAGCTGGACGACGACAACGGAGGTGGACTGCTCTGAACTGTATCTCCGCTTATTGCCCGGTTGTGACGTGCAATAATCTGTCGGGCAGTCTCGTTGGCAGATAAGAATCGATCCCCGATGTGCGAACGTTGAATGAGTCGATCTTGCCGTGGTGTTGTGATTCTCGGACGTCCAGGACGTTGGCGGTCAGCCGTGGTCTGTGTAGCTGCAAAACGTTCCTGAAGACGGTAAATGGTCGTTACGTGCACATGGAATGCATTGGCAACATCTGCAACACTCTGTCCAGTTTCAAGACGGCCGATGGCTTGTTCCCTTTGTTGCGTAGTTAACCTTGGCATTCTTGGTGGGCGTTTGTCGGGAGAGATTTCAAACTGATTTGAGGGCATTTTTATACCCCTATGTGTCCGTGACATAATGCGCACCATGATTTTCATGAAAAATTTCTGCAACCACATCCCACGGCCAATTCAGTTGCTGCGTTTTGGCGATGTGCAATATCAAAGAGAAATCACAAACAGAACCTGAACACAAACAAATTTGTTTTTTTACAACAAAGGTAACCAATATGTAGTTACACTATAACATTTAACAATGTTCTGTCGAATATTTATTCATTTTGAAAAACTTGCGTTTTTTATGCGGTTCAGTAGATATAGTGGCTTGACCGTTGTATTCATTTTGGCAATTTTAAAAAGTGGACTAATGCGCAGAACATTAAAGATTTCCCACTCTTTTTGATGGACGCGGCATATCGACGGTTCAGAGATCTGATAGAATCGTCACAGGAAGATATTTTCCTTTTTGATAAGATTGAGAAATTGTTTAAGGAGAAGTATGTCGATCCCACAGACCGTTGGACCCTTTTTGGAAACGTTTGTGAATATGCATGAAGCTGGCAATAAATACTCCGAGAGAGCAAATTGCTTTAATTTGCTCGCGGAAAAACTCGCTTAACCAGCATTACCGGTCAGTATCGCCAGAATCAGCGCTCTAACTTCACTAGACACCCTACAAAGCAAACAGTTCGTCCGTGGCAGCCACAACAACCTCAGTTTCAGCAACAGTCATATCCGGATCAACACAATCAGCACCGACGTCCACCCCAGTCTACTCGGCCAAACTCCACCCCAGGAACGACCATGTCACGGGCACGCCAGTGTTACCGCTGTGGGGCTGAGTATGATTTATCTCATTCTGGTAGGTGTCCAGCACAAAATTCAAAGTGGCAATATTGTCAGAAGGTAGGACATTTCCAACGTGTTTGTAATGCTCGAGGTCAGGCAGAAATATCACAGCGCGGATAGCAATTAAATTCACGACTGCACAAGCAATGTTCTCACTGTATACAGCATACCTATAGGCCCCATATTTTTTTTTCCGCAGGAATCGCCAATTCCTATTTTATCAGGTTATAGCCAGCCTTAAGCTCCTGTTTTATACGTCGCTCCTAACAATGACAATAGGCATAGAATTCATGTCCTTTTGGGAGATCAAATAGTTTCTTCAATAGTAGATTCGGGTGCTGCTGTTAGTGTTTTAACTAGGGGTGTCACGATACACCAACCTCACGATACGATACGTATCACGATTTTAAGGTCACGATACGATACGTATCGCGATACATAATTTTCGCGCCATTTTGCGGAAGGCTGCTAAAAGAGGGATATAAATCAGAGATACTTTACTAATTAATTCTTGTAACAAGCAAAACTAACAACTCAAGTCACAAGTTCCCTTTAATATGCCCAACTTGACAGGTATTCTTGTCATCATTATCATCATGATTCATGATAAAATAAAATGTATCAATATTATCAGTGTAAATTTGGTAACTGTGGAAATAACACTTCCAGTTGTCTCCAGTTTCAAAAAATGATCTGTACCAGCAACTGGGAGCAAGACTGTTAAGTATAAACTTTGAATAAGTCACAAGTAATATCACTGATCTTATACTGTGTCACAAAAACACATAAAATGAAAAATAATACTTCCCAATACTAAGCAATCAGCTTAGTGTCAATTGACTCAATGGAAAACAGTTGTTAAATAATAAATATGCTTTATGTTCATGACAATTTACATGAACCAACTTAACTTTAAAAAATTAAAAAGTAGTATAACCACCATCTCCAAATGTTTCTGTTTTGGTATTCTTCATCTATTTTCCTACGTCACATCACATCAAGTATAAAATAAATGCACATAAATTTAGAACTGAATATATTGCCCCAGCAAGTCAGTCAAGTCAAAATTGTCACAAGTGACAAATGATAAACTGTTATCACAGCAGATAAATAAACTAATAAAAAAATAATCATCATTAGTATTTAATGATGAAACATTCAGCCTTAAGCCAGGCCTCCAGTGTCAGATTTGACAAAATCAACCAACAGTTATTTGAATTTTGTACTGCAACAGTTAACAGGATCATAATTCACAACACATTGTAATCATTCATCACATTGATCACTTCACTTCTTGAGGTTTTTCTTCAGGAAAATCAACATGTTGACGTTTTCAGGCCTCAGTGTAGCTCTCTGAGCTGTGACTATATCGCCTGCTGTTGAAAATACACGCTCACTTGGAACAGATGTTCCTGGCACACACAAAATGCATCTTGCTAATTTGGACAGCAAAGGAAATGTCTCTTCATTTTCCTGCCACCACTGTAATGGGTCTGAATTGAGGGGAATACAATCCTCAGCCTTGTAGGTGCTGACCTCTTCCTCTACTCTGGCATATGAGGACTTAGCTGTCTGCACATGAGTGACAAAGACATCACCGAATAGGTCATCCATTGCAGAGGTGTTTTCTTCCTTCACATCTGGTGTCACACTTTGTTTCAGATCACTGGCCTCAGGAAGTTGGGGCAGACCATCCTCTGGTTCCATGGACCCACTGGCTTCATCAATTTCAGTTTTCACCTCCACCTACAAAAATAAAAAGTTCCACACCATTAGACTGTAGCTTTATCATTTATCATTATACTTCACATTTGACAAACCAAATTAACTTTTGTAACTTGTTGAAATCTTCAGATTCGAGGATTTGAGGTTGTCAGGTTCACTTTTTCTTTTGGTGATGTTGATTTTGAGAAAATCTATAATATATGCATTTCAACAAATTCGAAATTATAAGAATGGCAAATAAAGCAAAAAACCATGTTTCTTGGAATGATGATTTAATATTTATATTGTTTAAATTGTAAGTTAAATTACCTTGCCAGAATCAGAATCAGCCAGAGCTGCAGTCTTTGCAATAATGGCACCAAATACAGCAAGTCGTCTGGCATCATCAACATGAGGCAGAGAACGGAACCTTGGATCCATAGCTGACGCTTGAAGCAGCAGATCTTGCCCATCAATGTATCGCTTGGATATATCTTCTGATATTGCAGTCTTGACACTGCGTATGAAAGCTGAGTCAGTCTCTGCTGCTTGTGTCATGTTGAGGATTTTCTCCTTCAGTGGGAATATCAGGGATATAGTTGGGTGTTTCTCATCACACAGGATAGTGGTAATAGTTTTCATGGGTTTGAGGATTCCCACAAGGTCTTCAGCATTGCATAGCTCAGTGTCTGACAAACCAAGATCCTTTTCAGGTTTTCGGACCTGTTTTGACATCAGGACAGCAAGGATAGCAGGTTGTTGTTCAATGAACCTATCAATCATATCAAAACTGCTGTTCCACCTCGTGCAGACATCTTGGATCAACTTATGCTCTGGCAGTTGCAACATTTTTTGTTTTTCTCTCAGCAGGGCAGTGGCAGTAGAACTACGGTGGAAGAAGCCGACAATTCGCCTGACTTTTGACAGAACTCTAAACACTGTGTCGACTTTGAGACCTTTTTGGGATGCAAGATTGATGGTGTGAGCAAAACATTTCACATGTTTTAACCCGGCCTCTTTTACAGCGACTGTCATGTTGGCAGCATTATCTGTTACACAAACAACAGGTTCAGATCTCTCCAGTTTCCATTCCTTTACGGCATCAGACAGAATCTCTCCAACATTGGCTCCAGTGTGAGATTCATAAATGGCATTGGTTTGCAGAACATTGTTGACTAACTTCCAGTCACCTGAAATGTAGTGACATGGGACAGTTATGTAGCTCTCTGGGGCCCTTGACGTCCACCCATCTGTTGTTATAGCAACAGCTGTTGCTTTTCTCAGACCATTCTCCACTTCCATCTTGCATTCCTTGTACAGTTCAGGAACAACCTTTCCAGTAAAATATGTCCTCCCTGGCACATTGTATTTTGGTTCTAGAACTCTTAACAGTTCAACGAAAGAATCATTCTCCACTGTTGAACATGGTCTCAGATCTCTAGCAATAAACATCGCAATTTGTCGTGTGATGAGCTTGTGACGTTCGGAATTGAAAGCATAATGTGAAAAGGAGCCCAAAGTTCTCTGTTCAAGCGTTCTCTTGAGTGGTGTCCTTTCAGAATCAATCTTGACAGTCGGGTGATGTCTAGTGAGGTGGACTTGCATGTTTGTCGTATTCCCACTATATCCAACCAATGTCTTGCAAATATGACACATTGTCTTTTCACGACTCACTTTTCGTTGGCCATCCTCATAATAGACTGGGAAACAGAAATGTTTCCACACGTGAGACTTGAATTTACTCCCAGTGGGAGTCTCGAAATCTCTAGTTGAGAAATCCATGCACTCACTTCAGTTTTGTCACTCCCGCATCACAGCATGACCTTTCCGGCAACATACGCGCTCGCTGATTGGTCCATCAAAATAATCTAGCCAATCACAAAAGCTGTTAGTTTCCAACCTATTTTTTAAGTAAAGCTAGCTACATCTATTTATCGGAGCAGTCTCGTATAATTTTACTATCAAGACAAAGTTTTGAAATAGGAATCGATACACGCAAGCATGTATCGCGTATCGTATCGTCAGTAAGAATGTATCGATACATCGATACATTCGCGTATCGCGACACCCCTAGTTTTAACCCTTGGACTGTTCAATGACTCAGGTCTGTGGTAAGAATTCCCTATTCAGAAATCAGATGTGTTATCTCTCAAGGGCATAGGCTCAACCATAGTGCCAGTGACAGGACAAGTTGAACTTCCTAGAACTATTGGTGATTTCGGATGACACAACGTTTTCAAGTAGTTGCAGATTTAGCATCACCTATGTTTTAAGGAATGATTTTTTTATACAGAAGAGTACTATTTTGAATTTTAAATCGTACACTTTAATTTAACCCCTTAGAACGGGTTAACAGTAGTTATTGTATGGGCAAATAGCAGCGAGACCCCTTATCAATTCATGTCAACATAACCAGAATATATTCCGGTTCGCTCGTTGGTGGATAGTTCCCCCTCAGTTTGAAATTATTTTCCCCGTTTACGTGAATTGTTCTCCATCTAACCAGATAGGCATATGTGAACTAAATCCCCCTATTAGGAGCTCGTTGCCTCGTTTCAGCAAGTCCAGGCAAAAGTGTGTACCAAATCATTAACACTAATGATCATGCTGTGGACATTCCAGGAGGCCACGAAGTTGCTAAGTTCACTTTTGTACCATCAGATGAAATTATGCCTGTGCAGTCACAGCCCTCGTCTCATTCAGAAACACCCCCTCTCAGTCAGAAGTAGACGCGAGATTACGTAACTTGAATATTGACTTGTCTGCAACCACTCTGTCACAGGAGCCACGAGTTAGGCTAGGTCAACTGTTAGCTAAGTATCGTGATTGTTTTGCTATTGATCTGTCAGAAATTGGACTAAATTATACTATCCAGCATGATATTGATACAGGAGATGCTCACGCCGTTAGGCAACGTTTTTACCCTACTAATCCTGCTATGCGTGCAGAAATAGATAGTCAAGTTCAAGAGTTAGTGAACCAGGTTATGATAGTCCGTGGGCCTCTCCAGTTGTAATGATGCCCAAGAAAACTGCTAAGGGTTCGCCTCCATCGTGGAGAATGGCCATTGACTTTAGAGTTGTGAATTTATGCTCCTGCCCAGTAGTTTTCCCAATGCCAAGATCAGAAGGTGTTCTTGATGTTTTGGGCTCGGCACACGCAAAATATTATACGTTTGATTTGGCTGCAGGATAATGCAAATAGCTTTAAATGAAGAAAGTAAGCCTAAAAGTGCATTTGTGACTGCAAGTGGTACTTATCACTTCAATCGTATGGCCTCTGCTCCAGCGAATTTTCAGAGACTAATTAATGATGTCTTCCGTACACTGAATTGGCAAAAGACAATGTGCTATTTGAATGACGTCTTTTGTTTTTCGCCAGATTTTGAGACTCATTTAGCTTAATTAGAAGAGTGAGTGAGTGAGTTTAGTTTTACACTACACTCAGCAATATTCCAGCTATATGGCGGCGGTCTGTAAATAATCGAGTGAGTGAGTGAGTGATAAATATATTTATACACGTTCAAAAACCTGTAACGACTAGATTATCACAAATGAATTAAAACTAGTTTGAGTTCAGTGTAAAATGCTAAATCATTTCAAAACAACGCAATATAAAATCGGGCTATAGATCGCCAGCAACCGAAGGTAGATCACCATTCTAGGGACCATGGGGACTTACATTACATTTGCTACCTGTATGGACCCAAGCTGGATTTACATCATCCCTTCAGCTGTTGGCGAATGTTTTAGCAGTTTAGCCATATATTAAAACTGCAAACATTCTACGGCTAAAATTCTAGCAATGCTCAACATACATTGAGTCAAAGAGATGAGAGTAACAGAGACGTAGTCATTGCTTACAGCAGTGATGTTCTATCTAAAACAGAGAAATAATTGAATGGAATTGCTGAAAAGGAATGTTTAGCAGTTGTGGCAGGTATAAAACGTGTATTTGACGCACACTCCGTTTATGTTTACAGTAATAACAGATCACAGAGCTCTACAGTATCTGAAAGACAATAAGGACCGCTCTGCTCGAGTGAGCCGATGGTCACTTTAGTTGAGTGATTTCACTTTTACAGTTCAGTACCGACGAGGCAAAAAGTTAATGCTGATTATTGTCTCGATTGCAATACCCGGCAATACTAATTCTACACTTTGGGGTTGAGTCCCATCCGGGATTCGAACCAACACTCTCGGAGTAATCATAGCTTTCGGCCGTGGGAGTCGTGCCAATTTACACTTATCCGAGGGGTACACAAAGTCCGCAGTCTAGTTTTCCGACTTTTTTGCGTGGTATGTGACCTTTGACCAACGTATGAGTCCATCTTGGCTCCCAGTCACGGAGGTAAAGAAAGCCCTAAATATGATTCAAAAACGCCTCAGTGCAGAATATCAGTTGTTTCACGTTTCTCATAATGATCCAGGCTATTATTCTTTGTTCTAGAACTGGAGATTCAATTTTAATTTCGCTCATTGCCAACCAGTGAGGCTTTCAACATTTCAAGACGGAAAACCTTCGGAGGCGGTGAGTACTCGGAGTAGGCTTTGATGTGAGCTATTTTTTCTAATGTTTTGCTGATATATCACAGGCGGGACCTTTTAATATGTTATGGCAGAGGATTATTGATTTTACTGTTTATATAATTTCATTGGACTATTTCACCACACGTACTTCTTACCGAGTCACTTTCTCAGTTCGATACTTAAAAGCAACGTCATTATTTAGCATTTCAGAATTTCTAACTGTGATATAGATATACCTCTGTCATAGACAAAACTCAATGTCTGTTTTATTGACACCAATGTGTCTGCCTGCCCGTCTGCTAATGACAATACGTAATACACAACTTCGATCATGCAACTTGACCAAATGCAATTTGAACTTAACACCAATTAGGCTATTCACCATAAACAAAACGCATTGATTTAGGGCTCGTGCACCAGGTCTGTGTCACATTTTGTGATAACACAGACAGGCAGGTGTGATACTTGTACACATGACATGTTATGATGTCTGTTATAACAGGAGATACTTCGCCCACAGGCAGAAATAATAAAGACGTATATGGGTTAAATGGCCTAGAGTGTGGGGGTGCTCCAGTGCTGCTGAATTAGTAGTAATGAACATGCACCTGCAGATACCGCTGCCCTAATAACTACCGTTACTAGGAAACCCTTGCCATGGCGCTACCGCTGCCAGGCACCGAATGAAAAGAATATTGAGCCAGGGCAACTACCGTTGCCAAGCAAATCCTAGTCACCTGCTGTAAAACAGAGTGGATAAACCTGATCCTTGCTGTAAAGCAGAAGACCCTAACAGTGCAAAATTTAGACGTGCAGCCAAATATAACAGCAGCCCACGAGCACCCCGCCACTAGCACGAAAGTGCTACCCCACACACAGGCCATACAGGAAGAAACCCACCAGCTTCTCTACAAGAAAATAACGTAAGGAAAAGGTGAAAACGTTTAGATATTGCAGTTGCAGTTGATACTTCTCAGTTAAGGAAAGAGTCCAGGGTTTTACCGATGTTGTTTATAAAAATGTCAATGCCTCTCCGTGACAGGTGTACACTGTCGAAGGCATACCGGTCCCTGTCTCTGACGTTGAACTGGGGATGGAGGACCTGTATACCACCAACACCTCGCACCATGTTACCAGCCCTTCTGTTGAGTTTGGCTCTTGTCCTTTCCAGCTTGGTAGGGCACCTGGCCACGTGCCAGTACCGGCGAGGAAGCATATCCGACCAGATGATGGTGGTCTATGGGAGCAGCAGGCGGATCCGGAGCATCGACAGCTCCATCTCATGTAAAAGCTCGCAGGCGGTGACTTGGCCAAGGTCATTCGACCCTAGGTGAATCACAAGGGCCTTGGGGTGGCCGGTTGTCCTGGCCACTTGTCGGTCCACCACCTGCCGGAGTTCTCCCCATCGCATCCCTCCCCTCGCCAGCCAGAGGATGTTATCACTGTCAAGCCGATGGCCCCGCTGGCTACGGACTCTTGCTAGGTAACTGGACCCGATCAGCCACACTGAAACATGCGATCACTCACAGGAGGAGAATGGACAATACGCAATAAACCCAAATAGGTTACTTATGAATTGGAGAGCCTATTAGATTATTATATGAAAAATGGAATGCGTATGTAAGTTTTGTAACACTCAGATCCCCACCGACCAAAGTGCTGAATTAGCTCTGAACTAAAACCCATGCACGCTGCCGTGGTAGCTGCTCCTATCCGAAAAGAATGGGAGGTATAGGAGGAAGTGTCAATCCCACTGAAAGCAAGGGATTTCTTTAAAACTGCTTGAAACTAATACCTAGTTAGTGGAGTATGGTCAAAGTGTACAAAGGCCTGCTGTAATCCTTTTGAGCGCTTACCCAAATAAGCTCTGTATGCCGGTACCGGGCACAGACCATGGGTCGGAGAGCTGGAGATGCTGATAGTAATACCTTTTGAAAGTCTGTCCGACTTTGAGTGACGGAGAGTAACTAACAGGTTGCCATCTTCTATGGTGACCTCTTGAGCCTGACAGCCGGGGTGTTGTCGTCAAGTCTGTAACAATTCACTCACTCGGAAAAATCCAAAGAACGCCACACAGTATACAGCTTGAAAAAGGGAAACGTCGTACGATGAAGAACATACTGACCTTAGATTTGTTACAATTACCTGTAACAGTTCCAATGTGATTGGTTTGCGCAGGTCCCTTCTTGGACTGGCTTTATACAAGCCTTGTATCATTTTGTGATGTCATGCATATTGCGCAGCTTGTGGGAAGTCGCAATACCGGTGATGTACGTCCTTACTGTGTTAGGTGCAAGCCCTGTCATAGACAAGTAAGCAATGAAATGAACAAGATTATCCAATGGTACTGGCCATGTTTCCGGGATCCCATATGTTGTCCTGAATGCTCGTAGCGCCTCCACCCCTGCTTGGTAGGTTGACCATGTGTTACTCGCCAGTGATAATTGTAGCAATCTGTCCGCCTCCCTTGTCAGATGGTCCAAAGGCTGTCCGGAAGTGGGGACGGTTGCGCCTCTGCTGTTGATGCTGCTGCTCGGAATCGGTGCCACTGAAATCTCGGCAAAGCATCTGCAATTACATTGCTTGTGGTACTGATGTATTTTGCTTTGAACCATAGGTTATGGGATAGGCAGAGTAGGACTAGCTGTCTGACAAGAGACATGATACGGGGCACCTTACATGTTTGTTTGTTGATGATGGAAACCACTGCTTGATTATCACAGAAGAAAAGTACCTTCTTGTTGGCGAAACAGTTACCCCATAGCCGTACCGCTAGTACGATAGGAAAAAGCTCCAAGAGTGTCATGTCCTTCGTCAGACCGTCCATTACCCAGGCGTCCGGCCAGCACCCGTTCACCAAGCGTCCCTGAAAGTATGCCCCAAAGCCTGCAGTGCTGGCTGCGTCAGTAAATAACTGTAAGTGCGAGATGTCCAACCATTGACTATTCTGAAACACAGATACACCATTAAAGCTGTTGAGGAAAGTAAGCCATATAGCTAGATCTTGAATGTGATGTGACTGATGCCTTACCTTGCTGTATGCGTCAATGAATCTGCGACTAAAAGGTCTGCCCATGGGAATGGCACGGCACATAAAATTGAGTTTACCCACCAGTGATTGCAGCACCTTTCGAGTCGTCTTTGATTTGCCTGCAGAAAGCAGAGATTGTATTAACTTTGAGACATCCTCGATCTTACCCGTTGGTATTCTGCACTGCATATTCACTGCGTCGATCTCGAAACCAAGGAATGTCAAGCATGTTGCTGGGCCGACTGTTTTCTCGTGTGCGATGGGCACACCAAAGTTGGACAAGGTTCTGTTCACACTCCCCGGACCCGTGTCGTCCCCCCTGTAAGGAAGTCATCGAGGTAGTGCATCAGATGCCTATTGGGTAACTGTCTCAGGATGTGCCACTGCAAAAAAGGTACTGAATTTTTCGAACAGAGAGCATGATATTGAGCAACCAAATGGCAAACATTTATCAAAGTAATACTCACACTTAAAATGGATACCAAGCAATTCAAAATCTTTAGGATTGACTGGCATGATCCTAAATGCAGATTTGATGTCAAACTTGGCTAGCTGAGCATTTGGGCCAAGTTGCTGAACCATGTTCACTGCTTCATCAAAGCTGGCATATGAGACTGAACAGGCCTGTTGGTCAATATGGCCGTTTATTGACTTGCCGTGGGGATAGGAAAGATGGTGGATTAATCGAAAGTCATCAGCATTCTTACCTATTGAGTCACTTGCACATGTTTGCTTCTTTGGTACTAAACCGATTGGCGAAACTTGGAAGTTGGGGAACGGAGGTTGAAGAAAAGGGCCAGCAATCCGTCCCAGCTTTAACTCTGAGTGTAACTTACTTTCTACAATACTCTGCATTGTGGGATCCATCGCTGAATGAAGGTTGCTGGACCATCTTTGTGAGCGTTGCCCACTGAACTCTAATTGAAAACCAAACTGAAAGCCTTGCAAAAGATAAACCGCATGTGATAAGTTAACGGTCATGTAGGTATGCAAGTGGGGGGAAAATCTTAACGAGATCCACTGGGGTTGGTGCTATGGCGGACAGGGGTTGGGTGCAGGTTTGGTGTTGCAGTCTTAGGGGGGCGTTGCCCCTCTTTCCCCCGAAAGCATGAATAAGCAGGGTTGGACTGGGAACATGTGGAGCACTAATGTTGAAACTTACATTCTGACCTGGTACAACGTGACCTGTTGAAGTCCCAGCATGCATTGTCGCGAGTCCCCCCCCCCAAGGTATGGTACTGTGGCTCGTCCGCTCCTGTCCGCTGGTTGATACCGACTGGGTTGCGGATTCATGTACTTGAGCCACAGTCCACCGTCGATCTTAGCCCACGATCTTGACGGGTCCCTTGCCATGCGATGACGGAACTGCTCATCGTAGAGTATCCAGCCATCTCCTCCAAACCTCACTGCTGCGTTTCTGATAGCTTCCATGCACGCCAACATACCCTGAATGGTAGACTGAGAAGCATGCTTTACCATGTATCTACTCATGTAGATGTGGAAGGCAGATGTCCAAGCACCAATGCGCAACTGCTTATTACGTACCTTGGCTGATGGCCTCAACTTTATATTACCTGAAGGATCTAATGCCAATGAAAATTGAGATTCATTATTTGAACGAACATTTGGCAACAGTGATGACAATTCTACGAATTCACCTTTCCAAATCCTTTCACGCGTTGCCTGCATGATGTCAGCACTGATAGCTTCCGCGTCGACGCTGAGGGAATCCCCGCCGCCGTGCGTGATCGACGAGCCTATGACGTCACGGGGGAATCCCTCGCCGGTGACCCTGTCGAAAGGTCGACTATCGTTATTGAATGGGACATAGCTTGGAAGTGAGTTATCCCTTACCTCGTGTGCTGTTGATGCTGATTCTCCATCCACCTGATCCTGTGAAAGTGATCTGTTGAGGAGAGCTAGTATGTTCCCCAACTGCTGGAAATGTCGTCCATCCTACTCGCACTCAGTTCGGCATTGCTCGCCCTAGCTGGAGTACCCGGTAGCACCGGGCGACCTGTTACTATGCCAGCATTCAAAGAACGATTCTCAACCATTGCATTAGATTCAATATGCACATCTGACAATGGGGTTTTAGACTGATTCGTCAACCTGTTAGATTTAGCCTTTTTCTTACCCGTTTTTTTTATTCCCAGTCTTGTAGCCTTCCCTGCTCCTGGAACCAGGCGGTGATTTACAACCGCTTTGCGCTTGGGTGGCATGTCTAATCTTGAAGGTTATGTGCCAAAACTTCCACATCCCAAAACTTCCACATCCCAAAACTTCCACATCCCAAGGGGTCTTCCCACTTACCCAACTCCTATTGTTTCAGTAGAAGAAATCACTGGGCCGTGATAATCCCCTCTAATCCCATATTTTGTTCCCTGTGAAATAATATCCGGGACCATATGGGATAATATACTACTACTTTTGACTCAATGTTTGTCTATATTCAATAATCATATATACAAGTTTTCCAGTTATACAAGTTATCCGGTTATACAACTTAATACAACATCAACATCATATCACATATTACATCAGTATTTCGCAGCACACCTTTCACACTTAATATCCAGTTAAATGTGGTACTGAGTCAATGTATGACATGACTGTTCTCTCTTGTACATTTCCAAGGCATTGTTCAGTTCAACATATCTTCTCTTCCTAGGTGGAGGACTGGCATCGTCTCTTTGCTGTAGAACACGTGCCTCTACCCAGGCTTGCTCCTTCTTAAAAATGTTGGGGTGACTTTCGGCAAACACATGACTCACTTTACGATGCCACCCCTCTATATGTTTTGTTGTCCTAGGACCTTACGTTCACGGCCATGATCACCGTTCACCCTCCTGTTCTTGATACTGAACTTACAGCCCCTGTAGACCAAGTACTGACCGCCGCGTCCATTGGGAATGAAACAAATGTTTACTTGAACGTTTGCCATAGTGCAATGGAGAAACAAGGAAATCTCCATACTTTATAATACTTGTCATTGGCATAGTTCACTCAATTAAAACTCAATTTATAACAAATGATATGAATATAGTTCACTTAGTTTATCTTGTGAAATATGTTCACCGGTGGTCATGAGATTACTCTGTTCCTGACTGAAGTGCTGGGTGAACTTGTGTCACAACGAAAGCAGGGGTAACAAATTCACTCTGCACAATCACTGACCCGTAACTGTTAATCTCTTTGAATCCCCCCAGCAAGTTGGGTAAGTGGAAATGAGCCCATCCCAATACTACCACACATTGTTAAAACAACAACTCCTCATCACCCCTCTTTAGGTAATAAGTTAACCTGGGAAGTGCACTGAGCCGAAACAACACCTGACTTAGGAGAGTAGAGATTTTAGTAGAGAAGACAGCAGTTAGTTAATAAATCTGAAATATATATCATAGAAATTCGTGCATACTTTATGTAGGCAAACACATTTGTTTTCTTGTTTTACCTTGAAATGTTGTTGATTACGTTCATAGTATTCTGAATATACAAAACATAAATTATGCAAGCATAACGTATATTTTTAATGTACATGTATATTAAAATATGTAGTTTAACAAAATAACATGGCCAATGAGTTTTGAATTTTTATATTTATTGCTTAAAAGGGGCCAACAAGCCAAATATAATTCCTTTCAATTCTGATTTGCAAATGTAAAGTGATATGTAGCCAACAAAAAAATCTAAATGAGAATGCGAATATAGTATTACGCTTACTTGAAGCTCTACTACCAAACATACCCGCACTACCAAATTAAATAAGGAAACTGATAACGTTATGGTTTGGTCATTGGCATTAATTGTTATGTAAAGACCAAATAACGGTAGTGACAATTTTAATAGTAGCCAGTTTCATATGTTTAGTTTAAAAGATGATTTAATAAAATTTGTCAGTCAAATATTTCAGAATGTTTAAAGAATATGTAATAGGCAAAAGACTGCATGCTGCGGCAGTGACACTGTGTCGGTATATAATGTCATCACCGTAACGGCCCTATCACAGCCGTGTTGATCTACACCATACAGAGTGACAGGGTTATGACTGTGAAATCTTGGACACTATAGGACGCAAGTTCTATATAAATGTTCTACATAGACTGTTATATGTAACTAGAAAAGATATGTATTTTTGTTAATAACCCTGCCTTAATAAAATATATAATGTATTACTAAGTGATTGTTTGTATTCATCACTGATTAATGGATTAAACCATTACAGACTGGGGTAGTCAGTATGCTAAAGTGTGTGCAGTCAACCAGAAATGTTGTTGTTACAAGCTGTGGAAGTTTTGGGATGTGGAAGTTTTGGGAGGATACCAATCTTGAATGCTGAACAGCGTAGCCGAAACGTGAAGGATAAAATGGTAGATGAAACTCGAAGGATGGACTGAAGGATGACAACGTCGACCGAACGATATGATGGCGGCGATATCGGCGGAAAGCTAAAGGCATATGACGTCATATGACGTTGTACGCAAAATTGATGACGTAACATGTCTGCGTACGCGGAAGAGGAAGCGGAGGTAGATGATATAATTAAAGCTTCGCATCCCTGCCATAAAGGCACTTAGTTTTTAGTACTAAATGCTATTAATTGCAAAATGTTATACACAAAAAATGAGCATGTATTTACATGCCCAACATCTCTATACACACACAAAGAGACCTGAGTGGATCTGCAAATACACCAGCCAATGAAAGGCTCGTTACAATTATGTGCACGCCCATCCGCTCTGACTCGGTTCGGTATCTCGGGTGCTTCGTTTTGAGAAGTAAACCCTAGTACAAAATATTGCACTTTTGATTTGCGATTGTACGCTTATAATTTTGTTTATTTGTGTTTTCATAATCAGCAATGTATATTATGTGTCATGAATAAGTGATAATTGTTTTTATTATGTTTGTTTTGTTGTTTTGGGGTTTGGGGGGGGGGCTTGCATGTAACCTTATACTTGCAAGGGTCGCACTGAGGAGGGTCCATCTTGTCAGATTTGTCTATTTAAAATTCCTTGCCACTTTGCGTTGTGAGAAAATTTCTACTACTTCAAAATTATATCCACCCAATCTTTTACTGTTCATTTCGGATAATTTAATTGTGGATAGTTGGATAGATTCCCTTCCATCCTCTGCGTTGGATGAGTCATTCACCAACCCTTATAATTTAACGGCTATTTTTGCCGCAGGTTTGTCCCTCTTTTTATTAATTATGGTTTTGTATTTAGAATTGAAAGTTTGACCTGTATATTTTTTGCTTTAACTTTAATTTCTGCAGAATCTCCAACTAATGGGTTGACAGATTGGAAAGCATACCAAACCACCGCCCTTCCGAATTATCCCCAACCATCTTTTATGTCTTTGTTTAAATCAACTCTTTCAATGGATGTTTTCCTCATCATATCGACAGTATTTCTGGTGGGGATTTTTACTTCTTCGCAGAGTCAAAAAGTATAATCGAGTGGTTACGTCCTCAGTTTTACATTTAACGAATTCCTTTGCTTACCATGAGATTATTCTCTCACAACTGTATCTTTACCCCCGTGACCTTACGTTGTCAGCTAGAAGTCCTTAAACCAACTTTCGTATTTAATGAGTTTTCTTTACTCATTACTTGTTATTCAATAGCCCGAAATTGCCCATTCAGACCCCGACACAATCTATCTGTCTGTGGTAAGATTGTTATCAGTTGTTTAAAGGCGTGACAATAAAGCAATTCCTCCCCACAACAACCAATGCTTCAGTGGTTTTTACAACATTGTTGGGTTGCTTTTCCATTGTCGATTAGTTAAGCCGTAAGCATATGGGATATCAACTTACCCATTTTGTGATTATTGTTGACATTCATCTGTCATTCCTCCAGCACCACTTATTTAAAAGTGGGCACAAGCAGATTGAGTCACTTGTCCATAATGTTAGAAGAGTTTTATGGTCACAAAAGGAATATTCAATTACATCTGTTAAAACGCGAGTTGGGGAATTAGCTCGCTTGGCAAGAGGTCTGACTATACCAACCCACACACAACACAACACCTGAGTAAAATAAACAAGGAGTTTAATACACAGCAGTCACAGGATGATTTTCATAATCAGTCAATAATAGAATGGTTTACAGTTAATAATTAGAACATGTTCACAATGCAATCAGATATCAAAGTACAAGTAGATTCGTTACACACGACACATACTACATTCATCACGGTACATATTCCAATGTACACAACAATAGTTCAATATTCTACACATCACCCCAGTGGGCGTTCACACAATCTACATTATGTGGCAGTCACAAGACAGCATAGTACTCACAACGTAATACAACAGTTAAAATATCCGACACACTCTATAAATTCCATAATAGTCACATAACAGTGTAGTGTCAAAGATCAGTATGAAATACACAATCCTAAACTGTAATACAGAAGATATGAGACATGTAATAAAGCATATCGCGTTCATACAGCACAAAACAGCGTATTGCTCATAACGCAATGTACTAGTTAGGATACACACTCTATACAATCCAGACATCACATCATACTTACAATACATTGTACATTCTACAACAGTCGCTAAACAACATCGTGTTTGCGCGTAATGCAATAGTTAGGATACCTGACACACTCTATAAAATCTACAATAGCCACAAAACAACGTAGAGCTAATCATTATCAAATAAACAATCCTAAACAGTAATACAGAGTAATTGTGAGGTATATTAAACGACGCCACGTTCCACATAGACCTAACGGTTTCGCCGAGGGTCGAACATATAGTTGGTATCTACAGTAGATTACAGTTAATATAGAATAGCAATGGTAAAGATTTGTCAAAGTAGAAGAAAGTAAAGTTTCTTACCTGAGTAAAATAAACAAGGAGTTTAATACACAGCAGTCACAGGATGATTTGTGACTGTGTGTCGTCCCTGTTTTATACCTATTCCAGTTATCATAGATAATCCATTTACTGATAAAGATGACGATAAAGTTGTTGTTGTGAACTTCAGTTGCTGTATCTAAATCCTATTGCCTAACTCGACTGACGATAAGGTGCCTACTGCGCATTTAAGAACTCTATCTTGGCAGGGTTGTCTAATGATTTTGATAAACGTCGGTGTTGATGATTGAAGTTCACAGTGAATTTGATTAGCCTATCTCTATCAGCCAACACATACAAGATACTGGTCTCGGACGTTCGTTATCATTGTGACCCTTGGCGGCTTGCAGATTGTGAAACGTGGTCAGTTAGTCTGTAACATTTCTATATTTCCATAACGTATAGTGTCATAACATATTTTAAAACATTGTGCGTTTCTCCCATGTTAATACATCTTATACTCATTCGCATGGCAATATATTATCACTTTTGGTATCAGGTGGCGGACATTAACGGTTTCCCGTATTCATTTTACTAATGTGTTTTGTTTTACTATGGTGTAACTTGAAGTAAGTTTTAGCCAGTGTTTTCAACTGTACCTATATTTATATACACTGTACTTGTTCACGTATCCATGCATACACACGAAAACAAACAAACTTCTTGTTTTATAGTCGATTTATATCCGTGTGTCAATGTATGCTCTCAGTCCATCACATATTTATAATTGTTCTTCGTCCTATTCCTTTTTAACTGCAAAGCATTTAATAAATGATGTGCAAGTTAGATGTTCTTACCGTTTTACATGTATTACAGATGTCGTCCAGGGTTAAAATAAAATTACATTCCTATTTACTGATGCCATGTTCCATATGTATTGGAGAATAATCATGCTATATGTTGGACTCTAGTTGTCATTCGGCACGAAGTAAGCCGTCATGAATGTTCGTATTTATTTAAAGATCACATATACTCTAGAGGGGCACAAATACATAAATCATTTATTGGCATCGTTATAAATAGAATGTCGTCATTAAAACTACCCATTTCGACCTTTAATTAAATTAAATCGACATTTTTGATAACAGTGCACAATTCTCTCCCGCGAACGAAACTTCAACCAATCGGAGGTTCGCGTCTCCGTGACGTAATAAGAGGTATACATACATGTACATTTGCGGGGGTAAATTATCTTCTTTACGGAAATCGTGACAATTGTTGTGAGAAATGAAAGCTTTATGTTTTCACATTCTACTGTCATTTAATCTTGTCACCTGACGATTCTATCAAAATCGCTTGTTGTCACTAGCCAGACGCTACTGATAGTGAATACGATGATCAGCCTCACTCATCACGGTTACAGGAAGAAGATCAACTAATATCATACATACTGGTGAGTGGACGTTAACCACGTGAATGTAGCAAGAAAGTTATCGCGCAATATTGTCACTTCGACCCCCACCCGTTTCCGTGGAGGAAATCGTTATGTTACAAGTTGTGTCATGCAAAATACTTTTGGTCATGATTCAAATACATATTTAACTACGAGTAGAAAGTAGTTTTTATTTTCTAACTTGATGAAAACAAATCATAATCTCATTGATTCACGCACAGACTTTAGCCCGAGACGTCACGTTTTTATTAAAAAAAGCGACGCCCTGTCGTGAACATCCGCCACTCTGAGAATAGATGCTATTTAGGTTTGTTTTCACCGAGTTACAAAATCAAAACTACTTTCTACTGGTAGTAAAAAATGCATGTGATTGATGGCCAATGGGATTTTGTATGACATTGCATATAACATACCAATTTCTCTCTTGTTGACGTGGAGAAATCAGCAAAATGACGAGCTTGTTACAAACCTTATATTCAACTAACTGAAAATCCTTCCTAACATAACGTCACTTCCGGTTAGATGCAGTCTGTGGTTTCGTTGCCGGGCGAGAGTGAAGCAGGCGACTTTTTGGCAACTTTTAATCGATCGGTATTAAACAACCACGAGTTTTTTTAAGAATGAATTTGGTGTTCTGCTTAAGACAAACCACACGTCTTCCATATGTAATGGTTAAAAGAGTACAAGCTTAAGACTAGGCCAAGAACTATACTGTGCGATCCGACCGGCCTTGAGTTCAGACATTGACTTGTTGTGGCCTCGCACACAGTGAACAGCGTTCAGTACATACCCAGTAACAATCGGACCATGGCTTTTCCAGTAGACATGTGCCAGTTTATTCGATGGGACCGAGACAGATGAACTTTTTTGTGAATGGTAGTGCCATATTTGGCCATATCTTGACATTTTAACATTTCATATTGACTTTAATTTAGTGTTGTGTTCTCATCTCATAATATCTATGTATTATGTATATGCTTTGTAGTTACCCGAAGTAACATAGGGTTATTCTCTTATTCTTTGGCATAAGAGTCGTTTTCGTATACCGTATCTACGATTTTCCCACTTCTTTCGAAGGTTTGAAATGACTTATCACTTCTTATCAGAAATTTTGCTTCGATGGTGTATGTTGTGTTTAAATTTTAACATATCCGACCGGCCCTCGTGATTATTTTATCAGAGCTTTGGCCAGTTCTTGTCCACAGGCGGAGGACGTTATAAGCTAAAAATGCATTGAATTTCCTAAATCAGTAGAGAATCACATCAGATTCCGTATATAGATTTTCAGTTTGTCTCATGAGTAATAACGGTTAGTCACTTTATGGACAGCCGTAAGTTAGAAATATATCCGACGTGAGAGACAGAACACAATAACAGATCAATAAAAAGGGTGAGGGTACTTACCAATAAGTTTTCAATCATAATATTCATGAGTGCTAGGACGGATACAGGATTAACGAATCAAAACGACGAGTTGAAACATGTCATTAAGATCAGGTCAGGCTTGAACCATATAAAAAGACAGGTTTGGCACTAAGCGAGTGGTGCGCGCTTTTAAATGACGGAAGCCAGTCCACGCCACTCCATTTCACCGTTTGGTACGAGCCTACCCTGTCTGTTGGTGAAGTTGTATTTAGCGAGATGGACTGAGACAGACTAAATACTATGTATAAAATTTGGTATTGCATTTAACAATGAATGTATGTGCCAGTACATGAATGCAATGTGGTTAGTTAAGAGTCACGGTCGACCCATCCCTCCCTCCTGGACTTAGCATCCTGCAACGGAACAAGCGAGTGGAGCGCCAGAGCTATAATCTCCCCCTGACAATGTGAACGGCCACAAGTAGTAGGTAACTGTTGTAGGGTTTACTACAACCCAAATCCTAGTTACGATATATATTCCATGGACGGGCGTAAACGTTTTTAACCTACTTTCTGTCCTGTTTGTATGTCAGTAAATTTTACTTTCGCGAATACGACATGATCTTATCTCTCTTATATATTTCGGAGAGTGGTTGCATCAATATCCCCTTTTCCTAATCTAAATCAGCATATGGATTCATGAATTAGCAAACCAAAATTGCTGAGCTTTATCTGTTTGAGGATATCTTAGATAGGCCAGTGGTAAAGGTGTCCGTTCCGCCCAAGACACGGGAATGATACTTCACACACGAAAACCTCGTTCTTATCTGCATATCGGCATGACGCGAATATATATTCTTGCCTTCGGAAGTTGGTCCAAATGACAGAGAGATCGATGTTATGAAGTCAAAGATGTACAATATGTGAAGTCTATTCTTAGTCTCCCTACAACGGAGACTATTGAACCCTAACCACTTATCATTTCTGAAGTATGGGACATCTTTACTCTAATAAACTGGTTAACGAATTGAATGTTTACTCAACAAAATTAGAAACTTGACACCAACACTACTGGTAATAAATGAGAAGGTGAAGGTTAGTTTCTTGTTGCGCCAACACAGCAATGAGATGAAGGCTGGCTGAAGAAACGCCGCGCCTGAACTCACGCTAAGATAAACCACAAAATCAGGTTATGTCATCTCCGTAAAGGATTTGTGACTGCAACCTCGACAAACAGACAGCTTTTCAGGATGGAATGGAACAGGATTGTATTCAGTAACCAATCACGCTTCAGACTGTGCTATGTTGATGGGTGTGGCACAATGTTGTGTTCCTGTGGTTGACCCGTTTGGCATTGTAATGGTTTGAGGAGAATTTTCTGCCCAAATTGAATTTCAGGTGTTTGTCGACCAGGGGAATCTTACTGTCATACAGTTTGGGGACCCAATGTTGATCCTAGTCATTCTGCATCTACATGGATATTCGACGACATTTCGACAGGGCAAAGCTACGTCGAATACTGTAGTTCTGACGTCGACTTCTCACGTTACGCGGGTGTTTTTGTCATGGACTGGCCTTTCCGTTCTCCAGACCCGCACGACAGTTCCAGACATTGCAATATCTTAGACAATCATTCGTTGACTAATGGCGACAACTTCCGGTTAGAGGTTCTCTGTGAGGTTCTCCTGCCTATGAGGAGACGTTGTGATGATGTCTCAATCATTACTGACTCCTGTTCTCATTAGATATATCAGTGTGAAGTTCTCTGTTGGCAGTCATGTAACATCATGCCTTATTTTTCATCTATAACATTATGCCGCGTTTTCTGTAATGTAGTGTAGCCTGTAAGATAGCAGTAGGATACAGATCTAATTTCACAAAAATGCACACGCTACTTGTGGGTGTGAAATTAACGAGTGTATGAGTATAGCCTACATTTAATATATATTGTGATGTAAAGTCAAACTGATCACATGCCTACAATCCAGAGCTAAAACAATTATCAGAATTGTGTTCATAGAGAATTCGCTTCAGAGGCATTGACACTAATCAATAACGAAAAAAAACTATCCCTAAACCATTTAAGGATGCTAAACAGAATACGAAAAATAGTTTGAATGTAGCAGGGTACCACAAAGTTCATTTAATTCAAGTGACAAAATATTTTTGATAATTTAAAAAAATATTAGCAATGGAAAAGAGGAATCAAATAATGTCGCATTGTTTTCGTTTCACCTACGATAAAACAATCCTGCCTGAAGCTGTTTGTACTTGCTCCGAATATTAATGATTGGTTTGCAACGCTCGTATCCCAGTCTCGTTTAGCTGAGGCTCCCTTGTCGTCGAGTTTTGGTCTGCCAAAGTAATAGATATAGATGACCCTTGTACCCACTTGTCATTACGTGGTAGAATAGATCCTGTATTTGTTTCTGAAAATTTCTAGCAAAATATATGAAAGTGTTAAGATCATCCCTTTACATAGTCGCCACCTAAGTACCTTGTAATATTTTTGGATTATGTTATTTGAAGATGTTAGCTTCGGGTAGGTAGACAATAATTTATCAATTGATCTATACCAGGCTTCATTTATAATGGGTCAAATGATATATAGCACATGTAAAGAAACGTTTCTCAGAACCAATAGAACTAAGAGTGTCATCATGATCTTTTATGTGTTGCCAAACGTGACACATCGTGACATACAGACAAAAGGTTCAAACAGCACTAGCAAACATCACTTGTATAGACCAACACCCCAAAACGAAAATGACAAACATGAAGCACTCAGTCATTCAATATCTTGTGTACCCTTCTCGCGCGTCCAAGACACAGGTGTACCTTGTTCTCATGCTCCTTATTAGGTTCATAAAGTAAGCTTGCGGAATCTCATTCCATTCCTCTACTAGAGCTCCGCGGAGTCTTGGGAGATCCACTGGTGCTGGGTGGCGTGTGTACACACGTCGATCGAGTTCATCTGAGGCATGCTCAATTGGGTTCAGGTCTGGCGAGCATGTTGGTCACTTCACCGGCTCTACATCCTGCTACCTAAGGAATTCCTTGACAATCCTGGCCCTATGAGGCCTATCCGTTGTCGTCTTGCATTAAAGAGTGTCGACCATAAGAGCCATGCATAGCTTGCGGAAATGGTACTGCGATAGGGTCCAGAATCTCGTCTCGATAACACTGTCCGGTACGATTACCGTCGATCACGTGCAGTGGAGTACGTCCAGTAGGAGTTATCCCTGCCCAAACCATGACCGACCCCCCTGCCAAATCGGTTATGTGTGGCCACAACTGCATCTGTGATTCGCTTCCCATTGCGACGATAAATCCTCTGCCGACCATCATGGAAGGACATATTGAATCTGCTTTCATCTGTGAAGAGGACACGAGACCATTGACGTTGATTCCAGTGACTATGATGTCTACTCCATCTCAAACGCGCGAGCCTTTGACGTGGTGGTCGCCTACAACGGAGTCCGGCTGACCTTAAACGTCGACGAACGGTGCTCCTGGATATCCTGACATTGTTAACATTGAAGAGTTCTGTCTGAAGATCTGCTACGTTAAGGAATCTGTTATATAACGCAGTGTTAATCATGAGTCTATCGTCTCGGACTGTTGTAACTCTGGGGCAACCTGGTCGACGTGCATGTACTAACAATCAGATAACACACATGAAATGAAAAAAGATAATGTTTGTCCTGCTCGTTTAACAAATCGTCGATGGTTCAATAACATAATACACGATGACAGTCATTATCGTAATATCATAAGGTTACGTGGTTATCTGGGATAATCCAAAACGGAAATAATATACACATGTTATCTAAGTATAGCCACCACAAAGATACGCGGTATTGATCTCAACAATGATATGAATCAATACAAACAATACTTGTGGTCGCGATCGTTGGTGTTTTTAAAATGTTTTAATAATAATAATAATAATGTGTCCATTTATATAGCGCCAAACTCCACACTAGGTATGCTCATAGCGCTAACAATCAAGGCACAGTACATTATTACCCCGGATAACCCAAACTGCCTGTTAGGCGCTAGAAGGTTATAGTCATTTTTGAACAAACTCACTTGCCTACGGTGAGACCACATGTGTCACATGTGCTTCGTTGTGGGGCAGGACTCAAGTCCTAGAAACTCTCAGGAGTCAAGCTGCCAAACACGGTCACCCATCCAAGGACTCTCCGAGCTCGACGCTGCTTAACTTCACCGATTTGTGACCTGAGCTTTGAGCACAGGACCACGCGCCACCACTGAATTTTACAAATTCATTCATTTGTAACAAAAAAGAGAACTAAGGAAACTAAGGAAACAGGTTGACTCATGGGGCTCAATATGCCAAGTTGCTCGAACATTTGCCAAATCAAAAAGTGATTTATATACTATGGGTCATTGTTGTAATAAGTGGGTGTGCTAAGGCCTAGACACCCATACTCAGACTCAAGAAAAATGTAGTCTCATTACATTAATCACACTACGCACTACTCAAATCTATTCCGTACAGTAACAAGATGACTGTACCTATATGATTCAGTTGCTGGTGATCTCTAGCCCGTTTTTATATATTGTATTGTTCATAAAATTTGTTTCATGTTACAGTTGCATGCTTGTTTTAATTCTCTATATGTGGTAATCTAGTTATTTTACTGTCCTTCGACGACAGCTTTTTTTAATTCAGTGCATTATTATGAATTTGTAGTTTGTTCAAGTCACGATATGGCTGAAATATTGCCAATGTTACCATCACCACTGTACCTATATGAAATAATGACCGTTAGTGCAAAAGAATAGCCAGTCTAGATTATCTTCAGATTGGTGTTTGGTGTACAGGTGACAATAGTTCAATCATTGGAACACTGAACATCTGTGTGTTCTCGAAAAGGATATGCATGTCCTGCCCGACAGGCAGCACCCACTATTCACAACATTTGCCTAAAAACTATTTTTTGCCTGAGGATGCACAGCAGTATTTAATCCTACCGTGCAAAGGCGGCTTGTAAACAAACCAGTCAATCAAGTGATCGGTGAACCGGAAAATCCAGTGAGATCATTTAGAATGACATCCCGATACTTATAAGTAAATAAAAACCGTTTTACAACACATTCGGGACATTTTTAATGTCTCGAAACAAACATTTCTCAGCACACATAAAGGTGCTGTTTAACCTATGATGAATCTCGGGGATATCTGCAGGTACCTAGTTGAAAAAACATAGGGTTTTCTTTTGCACTGACGTTCTATCTGGTGTGCCCTCAGAAACATACCCCGTTGGTGTGAAGTAAAAATAGCTGGGAACATTATATGAATGGAAGCGAGAATTCATGGATGTCAACTTCTGTATTTTGAGGAACATCAGGTTTCGGAGTATATTCTTACTCCTTCATCAGGTCAATGAGAAACTAGGTTATAATGATTTAGGTTGCATAATCATTTGTGTATGAATTTTGAACTTGGAAATGTGATAAAAGTGGTAGAGGGAGCAGACATACGGGGTGTTTTGGTTGGTATTTGATCTGTTTATGTGTTTTGCTTTTGCAACAGATAGCTACATGTATATGTATAAGTGCATGTTAAACAACAGCAGTGATCAGATAACAAGGGAAGCCAGGAGTAAATAAGCGGATAAATCAGCCTAGTATTATAAATTTTGACATGAATGATAAGATAATAATGGTCGCACTGAACAAGACAAACCAGTGGTTAATGGTGCTGATGGGAAATAACACTAAACAAACAGAGGCCAGAAATTCATCTAGTTATATATACAAAACAGTCCAGAAATTTGTACGGGTCAAAACTCCTTTTTGCTCACGAGATCTTTCGCCGGGAGATGTACAGATGTCTCTCCCACAAAGTTATTTCCAACTTTCATATGTCGAACTTATTGTTGTGTCGAAGTAAACGTCCAGGCCGTGTACTGATGATTAAGTCGTCATTTTGTGGTTGTCTAGCGTCGGATAACTCGAAGTATTTAAGCAAGTCTCTTCACAACGATGTTTAAAAATGTTTTCGATAATGTAGTTTAGACAGATATAGAAAATGACAAGTGACGCCACCTTTGCTTGTCGTTTGAGGCTACCTTCGACAAGAAGGTGAAGCTGACTGCGGGGACTTCTAGTCATTCCTCTTGCTCTCTTTGTGGGGGGATTTTTACCACACCAATCTAAATACGCAACAGAAAGGAAGTGTCACTGTTGGCTTTATTTTAATTTTCGGCGGGTATATCAGCTGAAAGGAAATGGTGACTGGAATAGATCTAAGACTCAGTTCCCTCTCAGAAAGTAACTACATTGTTTTTGTATGTCTTTAACCGCTAGGCAACAGGGATCACACCTTCGTATTATAATGATCTTGACCTTATAGTAACCTTTTGGGGGTTTATATGTGGTCTATGATACTATGATACCTAGACTTCGTTGTCGAGGAAATAGCTTGGGACCGCAACACCTTTAAATAACCAAGAGAAGCATCCATTAGTGGCCAGTCTTTATTCGGTGCATATCATAAGTCATAAAACATTATATGATAAAACATTAGCAATATTACAAGCTTGATCAATGAATACATCTGAAATATCGTGAATTAATAATTACATAAACCTTACATAATACACGTGATGTAGCGTGATTTAGAAGAGTGAGTGAGTGAGTTTAGTTTTACGCCGCACTCAGCAATATTCCAGCTATATGACGGCGGTCTGTAAATAATCGAGTCTGGATCAGACAATCCAGTGATCAACAGCATGAGTATGTATCTGCGCAATTGGGAACCGATGACATATGCCAACCAAGTCAGCGAGCCTGACCACCCGATCCCGTTAGTCGCCTCTTACGACAAGCATGGGTTACTGAAGACACATTCTAACCCGGACCTTCACGGGTGAGAACATAATGAGGTAAATCTTCAGTAAGACCCGTACATCATGTTTTCAATTACTAAAATAATGTTTATGTAAGGCGTAAAGACGGGTATAACTTTACTACCGCCAACAGAATACAACTTAAACAGAATATAAGAAGTTACAAATAATTATAAAACTCAGTCTGCTAGTTGAATATTATGACCACTTCATTTATTGACTATCGTATCGTATGCCGCACGGCATTTTCTTGAATGAGTACACGTATACGTGATTAGAGATTAACAATACTTAGAACGTAATATTTGAGCAGCAGAAAGAAACAACAAAGTATATGTGCGTTCACGAGATTTGCGTGTACAGTATAGTTATCGCACGGAATATGTACATTCTTTAAACATTGGCTAATGAAAGGTAGCATTGAACATTTGAATTAAACACACACAATAATCATTTAAAAATACATTCACTGGTATACACTTTGATTGCAAACACGCAATAAAATATCCAACTCGTGCACAAGAATTACTTTGCTTCCACGAGCGCGATTATATGTAAATGTTATTTACTGAACTTATATTAGGTCTTAACGTTACTAAATTATACTGTAAAAATTTCTGACGTACACTAAATTGTCTGACCAAATTATGATATATAGTTTAAATGATAATATTGGCATAAACTGACAGTATGGAACGCAATAGAAAACAGAAAATGTAACATAATTTAAGAACACACAATGAATGAAATAAACATGGCTTACCTTCAAATAACCAAGGGAAGCATCCATTAGTGGCCAGTCTTTATTTGGTGAATTTCATGAGTGAAATGCCCCGAATAAAGGCCGTTATATACTACAAGCAAAAAGTATGGGAACACCCTAAAATTTGATAGTCGTATATAAACTGAAACGTGGTGAGGTCATTTATACTCTAAGGTAAATGCAACTTTTTGTGTGCTTAATGGGCACTTTAAACGACATGTTGGAACATGCAGTGAAGCAACTGATTCAATATTTGTTGAGTTTGAGTGAAATGAAACATTGTTAAAAACAGCGAAAAACAAGGGTGCTGAAACACACTAGCACCATGTTTGATTCAAACGCCCAAGCACAACAGCCTAGTGCATGTGGAAGACATGCATTTCACACTGGGGCATCCTTTATAAAGGTTTGTGTCAAAAACAGTTTAGTATTGACGCTAACGATGCGTAGACTAACGACTGAGCAGAGGGGAATGGCCATTGGAAAGCTACATGCAGGTAGCTCTGCAACCGCTGTAGTTGGACTATTGGGCTGTCATCTTGCCACATTTACACGACTTGCTCCACGTCATCAGCAAACCGGGGTTGCTGCTGATCGTCCCCGTACCGGACGGCCACGACTGACAACTCATGCGCAAAATCGGTTCATCCGGGTCACTCATCTGAGGAACAGAACTCAAGCAGCAACAGTAACAGCAGCCTTAGTTCATGGGTCAATGCGATACGATTAGGCGTCGTCCTAGGGCTGCTGGAATCCTCTGCCGACATGATTAGACATAATTTTGGGTGTCTTCTGTTTAAAAAAAAATGACAAAAAGCCAGACTTGCGGTTTTTTTGTTGTACAGTATATTATAAGATCATCTGACATGTTGATATGTTGTAAACTTGAAAACTGTTTAAAATATCTCGAGGGTGCCGTCTAAGAACAGGTTTCGCAGACTGTGTGCTTGATCGGATCTCAATCATGTGACTCTACCTTAAGTAGACCGTGCGAAGATAACTTATACACAGTCATAGGATAATAGCTTGGTATATATTTCAGCATGTTGAGTAACTACTGATGCGGTTCTTACACTCTGTGAAATCACGCTTGCGGGTTATTTGCTCTCAGTCTGTGGGACCCCCTGCTTGCGTGTTATATGTCGTTGATGTCCAGCTTAGGTGTGAAACATACACTGGTATGTGTAACAGAACGCGCACGAAGCCACCAGGATTATGCGTGATTAGTATAAAGAGAACCGTTAAATGAATCGAGTCCCGAAAATACAACAGCATACCATTCTGATTATTGATCCAAGTCGGAAAATGTGTGCCCTAATCGTAATGATCACTAGTCATTGAGGTGCCATATTTCTTTAAAAGGTACACAACAATGGTGAGAAAATGTGTCTGGTAAATATTAATTTTAAGTTCCACGCCATAAGTAGGTCTGTCCAGTTCCTGTTAAAACCACGACTTATCTACTGTAGACATACACATTTGACGAACTAAGTTTAATAAAATATTTTCACATAATTTTGTCCACTTCAAGAACCCCGGTTGTATAGCTCCTAAACTGACGGGTTGTGGGAGGCTGTATACCTAACTCTAGAATGTCTTGAAGGCAAAGAAAGAAATAACTTGTAATTACAAGTTTGACCGTTATATATGATACAGCTGATATTGCTGTTTAGTTGTTTTACAAAAAACGTAGACCTTCAATTTACATATGAAAGACGCCATAATGCTCTCCGACACTAACATACGTGACATGGTGGAGTGAGTGAGTGAGTTAAAATTTAAAGTCACATCGGCAATATTTCAGCAATATCGTTACTATAAAAATTGTAAATTTCTAAATGTTTACATGAAATAAAAAAACAACTTATATACTTGTTATAAAATAACTAGTCTATCACAGATGTACACTTAAAACTAGCATATAACCATAAAGCACTATTTCTATCTTTTAAAGGTACAATATAAAAATGGGCTATAGATTGCCAACAACTGAAGGCAGATCACCATACTAGGGACCACGGGGACTTACAGTACATTTGCTTCTTGCATGGACCATAGCTGGATTTACATCAAACCTTTAGATGTCAGCACTTGAAACAAATCTGGCCATACATTAAAATGATACATATTCTACAATTAAAAAGGTGGTAAGTTTAAATTTACTTGAAATGTTTTGGGACTTACGTACCCTCTCTGGTGAGTGAGTGAGTGAGTTAAGATTTAAAGTCACATCGGCAATATTTCAGCCATATCGTGACTAAAACTAGTTCTAAATTCATAATACATACATATAATATATAAAACCCTGTTAACGAAGGACAGTAAAACCACTAGATATTCACAGATTGAGTTAAAACTAGCTAGCATATATCTTTAAAAGTGGAACATTATTTTTGGACAATAAGATGTAAAAATGGGCTATATATCGCCAACAACTGAAGGCAGATCACCATACTAGGGACCACGGGGACTTACAGTACATTTGCTTCTTTAATGGACCATAGCTGGATTTACATCATCCCTTCAGATGTCAGCACTTTAAACAAATCTGGCCATACATTAAAAGAATACATATTCTACGATTAAAAAGGTGGTAAGTTTAAATTTACTTGAAATGTTTTGGGACTTACGTACCCCCTCAGGAGGACGTGACATGGTGGAGTTACCACCAGCGTGTTTACATAATTTGATCGGTGTACCGTCCTCTGACGCCTATGCCATATCATAAATCCCATACCTAATGCAAATACTGGTTGTCGACATTAGTGAACGCTAATGCTACTTGTTACACTTTGCAAGGCAGTTTCCTGTTTGGAGCAATAGGTTTATATTCAATTCAGTAACATCGTTTCATCTGGTTCTTAAGAACTGTTAAAGGGACTACGGCTATGGAACTGTACGTAGGCTAAAAGACCCACCTAAAAGGAGGTCCCAAGTGTAACATGTTATTGACATATGATTGGACCTAGTCCAAGTGATAACACAGGCTATTTTGCTATTCGCTGTTTAAGCTCAGCGATAAGCCCCTTGTACAATAGCATGCAGTGTATGACAGCAAACAGTGAGCAACTATGCATGGACACATGGGAGTCCTATAGACGTGTTCGCTGTGGCAAGTCATGCACTACTCTATAGGTGACAATTAAGACATTATTTCTAAAATGTCGACATTGTTGTTGATATTGCTCATATCAACACTTGGTATCGACGCTGTACGTGGAACATGTGTGGTGGACTGTGACTGGAGTGTGGGAGAGTGGGGAGAATGCAGCAGATCTTGTGGTGGAGGGTACCAAACCAGGAAACGAACACGTTGTTGTCATGACAACGAGTCCACGGAAGCATGCCACGAACGATGTCAGAGCAGGTCGATTGGCGATGCCCCCGAAACATCCAGATCGTGCAACAAGATTTGCTTCAATGGAGGAAAGTTTGATGAAGACTCGGCCGGTCAGTGTATGTGCAGACAGGGATGGACAAGCACCTGCTGCCAAGAAGGTAAGGCGATGCTTTTAATTGTTTAAGTAATTTGTCGTGATGTTTGTTTGTTTGCTCTTTAACGCTGCAGTGTGCAGTGGTCAGTAAATAACCCAGTCCAGACCGGACAAAAACCTGAGCACCCTGTCAGGTCTTGAATTGTTTGGGGACTTACGTACCCTCTCAGGAGGACAATAATTTTACAGTACTCTAAACCTCTTCGAGGATACAGCCTCTAACAATATCAGGAAATTAATTCCAACTACCAATCATAAAACATTTATCTATTTACACAGGGGCGGTGAGGTAGCATAGTGGATAAGGCGTTCGCTCGTCACGTCGAAGACCCGGGTTCGATTCCCCACATGGGCACAATGTGTGAAGTCCATTTCTGGTGTCCCCCGCCGTGATAGAGTTGGAATATTGCTAAAAGCGGCGTAAAACAAAACTCACCCACTCACTCTATTTACACAACATTGATCAAAATTTATCTAACAACTCTATTTATTAATGTACAGTAGATCTTCAGTTAGACGCTTCCTATGAAGAAAGTCAGTGTTGCGCAGTCGCGAAAGCAATTTATAAGATTTTAATAAACATGCGTAGAGTTGTTCATAGGTAGCATGTAATTGTTTGATGACGGATCTATAGATCGCGTACCATAAGCCTCGTGGGACTTGTTAAAAACGAACTCTCAGTTGACGCTAAACCCATGTACATCTTAAACGTATTCTGACCTATAGCCTGAATTCTTGTTTAATATTTTTCGTTAGGGATTATCTGATAGCGAAAGGTGGCGAATGATTGGCTTTCAAAAGAGTCTGGAGGCAATACAATTATCACTTTACGGTTATAAAGTACTGACACTGAACCATCGACAACTTGGACAATCAAAGATCACGAACTTCTTTCGGTGACAACCCTTTGTCTGAAGCACTTGATCTGATCTTCGAATCACACTTTGATAACCCAGTAACGTCCAAATGTGTCTACATGGACGAAAACGCCGGACCACAACATAACGACATCACCACCATCTTGTGGTCCGCCTCGAGCCCAGATTTAGTCCCTATGGAAAACATCAGGTACCTGCACACAACATGTAAAAATTATTAGATATTGGTTAAAATTATTAACAATGCCCTCATACAGATTGCCAAGAAAATGTTATGATATGATGATACTACATGATAGCCATGGAAAACGTAATTGGGTAACAGAGATAAAACACTTATTATCACCTATCGGCTTCGGCAATGCCTGGCCGGCATGAACAACTTGTAGAATCTCATTCTCATTTTGCCTGTTCAGTTAAACTTACAGATATATTCCTTCAAGATTGGTCTCTCATTATCTAATAAATGTTTTTACTACAAAATGATAAAAGATTCCATATATACAGAACATTATCTTTCAGTTTTGACCATAAAAAGTATAAATCTTCACTGGCGAGATTCCGCTGCTCCGCGCATGATTTATATGTTGAAACTGGGAGATACCAAGGAATTAAGAAAGAAAGTAGAATCTGTCAAATATGCAACTTACACGAGGTTGAAGATGAATTTCACCTTTTATGTGTTTGCCCAGCATACGTATCGTTAAGAAATAAATATATAAAGAAATATTATTATGTACATCCTGAAACTCATAGGTTTATATCATTGATGAATAACCCCAATAAAACACATTTAGAAAGATTGTCCATATATATTCATAAAGCTTTTATTCTGAGAAAGAATGTTCTTCTACCCGCACATGATTAATCAATGTACTGCAGGCCTGTGGCCTTTCAGTATGAAATAAACATTGATTGATTGATTGAACATAGAGGAACTGGACCTGGCAGTATCCAATCTATCGTATCTGACACGAACATTGTAATGCTACAATCACATTAAAATCCAAGGAACGCATAATAAATCTCGATCGAGGCACGAGTTATCGGGCACTTGACGGCTATACGCCGTAATGACAATCGCATGTTAACTATCTTTCTACTGTAATTGTGTATTCTACTGTAACAGATAAATACTTTGCAAAACAGCTTCCACTTCTGTCAATACAACACATATTAAAGAGTCCTTCAATAGTTTGAACACCGTTTTCTGAAATGTCATGATTTTATGTCATAGAGACATATGCTGGTCTCTATGTGTACAATAAGAAAATGATCAGGAATTGATGCATTTTTGCAGTAGGTGCCATGGCAAGGAAATACCCAAGGAAAAGACAATAGCTCAAACGACCAGCACTGGGCAAGATTCTGTATGGGAAATTACCACATATCGTTGCCAATGATCACGGCAAATAAGTTAGCGTAATTTATCCTTAAGAAATGTTCATTCGCAATAAAGGGGCAGCAACCGCAGTGGACGAAATACAAATTTTGTAAAGTGAAAGTTTGAGATCAACATCGCGAATTATTTCAAAATCCCCATGAATGTCCAACCACAGCTGTCCATCTAGGCATTTAGTGCCACATTGCAATGCTAAAGGTGACAATTGTACACACTTCTGAATGTAGAATATCGCATCAGTATATATTTTTACATTTCATATAAGACCCGGTTAGAATTGATCTTCAGCAACCCTTGCTTGTCGTAATAGGCGACAGGCGGGATCGGGTGGTCAGGCTCACTGACTTGGTTGACACGTGTCATCGTATCCCAATTAGAAAGATTGATACTCATGATGTTGATCATTCACAGATTTACAGACCGCCGCCTGTAAACGATGGACCTGTAAACGAAGGACAATAAAACAACTAGTTTATCACAGATATAAACGTAAAACTAGTTATCAAATCTAAATCATTTTAACTACAAGACAATGTACCAACAGGCTATAGATTGCCAACAACGTAACTGAATGTAGATCACCATACTAGGTACCATGGTCAAGTATATTTGCTTCCTTCATGGACCTGAGCTGGATTTATACTATCCGTTTAGATATTAGCAATTGTAGCCATACATTAAAAGAACACATATCTTTGATTAAAAAAGTAGCAAGTTTTGAATGTTTTAGCACTTACTAGTATGTACATTCTCACTCACGATCTCAGTTCCTAATTAAAACCACCAATACTAAAAATGCATCTATCTACAAAACATAACAATCAAAATTTATCAATCAGTTCTCTTTCCTTTACAAATTCGATCAAAAATGATAATTAACGATATTCAAAAGATCCTTAAGACTATTAACACTGAAACATTGTTGCCTTGTGATGAGGTAATCTAGACAACGGACATGACACCATGCAGGAAGGAGAAACTGTTTATACTCTGGAAGACGACAACTGTGAAAAAACAACAAACAGTGGACCATGCAAAGATTTTCAAGTCCACTGCCTCTGGAGAACAATAAAGGTTCTGTGTGATTTTAAGCACATGGCTGATACTAAATTGTCAACCGATAAATGAATGAAATACTCCCACGAACCATTATGTACACCCCTTAAAATACACAACACATTTTTCATCCATGATCATTATTTATAACAAACAATTTACATGTATATACATTGAATGTCTATTATTTCTCATAGAAAGTTTCTTTTTACAAGATCACACACAAGGATAAAAGCACTAAATACATTAAAAACCCCATAGAAATACAGTTTTCATAAAATAAATTAATTAATTACAGAGATGTAAATTATAGACAGTTCCTCCAAATTCATTGCGTATAATGGAAGAGACAACCCTTCCATAGGATAGTTGGGAAGTTGTTGCTGACGGCATTCTTGGCAGCAGCTTCGTAGGCCACCTGAAATGATATGAGATATGATTAAAGATGATAAGATAGGTTAAAAGATGATATAAATGAATGATTAAAGATGACATGAATGATTAAAGATGATATATATGAATGACTAAAGATGATATGAAAAGATGTGGTTAGAGATGATAGTATGAACAATACACATTTTTCGATTATTTCTCATGAGACATCAAGGCATGCGGACGTTCCTACGACAGTTCGTCCATGGTGTGAAAAAAATCAAGTTTGATGATGATGGAAAAGGTCCTCGTGATAAAAAATTCTAAATTATGATAGAGCATTAATGTGTGCCACCAATGATCTAATGTAAAACTAACGGCGGATTACTGAGCATTTTAACGACTAGAATGGATTGTGCAAGGGTGTTGGAAATCATCGATATTCCCTCTCCCATGTGACATGTGCTCTCTTTGTGACAATTATTAATCAAACTAATACATAATGAAAAAAAGACGCCATCAAATTTCAAAACGACATCGCCAGGACGTTTTCACGTCACCAGATTCTAAAACATGTTTGTAACCCGGACTAGCTCCACAATGAGTGATACACCCAGAGTGAGTACTGACGATTCTGACGCCATGCTTAACAAACACATCTGTATGTTCCAACGTAGTTCTCACAGTTCTGGCTACAACAATTACGAACATTATGAAACCTATGATACATGAGTGGTAAGTACGATGAAATAAACAAGAGTGTAACTAATCTTAACACCTGAGTGGTGAGTGAGTGAGTTTAGTTTTACGCCGCACTCAGCAATATTCCAGCTATATGGCGGCGGTCTGTAAATAATCGAGTCTGGACCAGACAATCCAGTGATCCACAGCATGAGCATCGATCTGCGCAATTGGGAACCGATGACACCTGAGTGGAGCCATTGAGGCGCTTGAGTAGAAACTCGACCTCCGACAGCAGGAAACGGCATCCCCGAGTCAGAAGACACTGATGATCTGATAGTAAAACTTGCTAAGTCCGTTGGTGTCAATGGTTGGATGTGAGCATGAATGGAATGAATTGTACCAATTCAATTCAAATATATCTGTACTTTTAAGGTATGTCTCTTGTAAACTAAAAACCGATGGTTTAAAATCTTGTGATAACAATTGCAGATCGTTCATAAATTGCTCCTTAGGCTTCTGCAATTCTATTGTAATTTCATAAAACTGCTTTGGGAGGTTGAACTGGACGTCCTGTGAGCGCGTGGAGAAGTGATCTCCATGTCCCAAAAAATAACTGTTATAAAACATCATGTTCTCCAGTTATTTACCTTGTTTAAACTATATTTTATATGTTTCACTTTTATCGTCAATAATAAAAAAAATGTTCTCCAGTTATTTGTAAAAAACTAATTCAACAACAACTGTTATAAAAACGTCCTGTACTTTGTTTATACTATTTCACTTTTAAGTTAATTATTCCTTTAGTGTGACGCTGTAAGCAATTGGATCTTATCAAAACAGGAGAAATGAACAGATTGTTATTTGTTTAGTTCTTAACGGATTGTGGGATTAAAAGTCACAAGTCAAATGATTGTTTGTTTAACTAGCTTTGAGCTTGACGATATCACACCGATTAATGAACTCATGGGATTATCAGTTAATGCTTTTACTCATATCGCTCCCTTCTAGCAGCTAATATAAGACACGCTGGCCGTAAGACTGTGACTCAAACTCTTCACGGCATTGGCTGGAACATTCGGTTAAATAAAATATGCTGGGACAACTGACTGATGTAGTGCTGTTGCAGATGAAAGGGTTATGATGATATTTTCTGATGTCATGTATTTTACTTGAATGATTACATTAATTTTATAAGTTAGGTTCAAATGTGGTGGTGCTGTTGATGGTAATATAGTTATGACTTGTTAAATAAATACATTATCATTACTGACCTTTTTGAGTTTAGGACTTTTTTACCCAAATCTATGACTTTTTCCCATGACTTTTCCTATTACCTTTTTTCCTACAACCGAACAAATTGCCGTGTATGCGGGTGTACGGTCGTACACTGCTTAGGTGGTGTTGTGCAAACCATCAGGCAGAATAAATCATTTATATCCCACCCCATGGAAAAAACATGAATCCACGGCAGTCAGTGAACCGTGAAGCAGTGGTTCAAATCGACTAGTCAGTACCATGTTAGTGAAATATATGACTGAGTTTCAGCTTGTTTTGATGCTATATTTACATGAAGAGAGATTTAAGATATTTTTGCCTAAGGTATATGTATTTATATGGTTTTATAAAAATCTTTCTATGATGTATATTTTGACCCTCTAGATAACAGTGTCTCATAAGCCTGTTAAGGCTGGATGTATGTAAAACATTATGTGTTTATTTTATATGTATTTTATATCTTGTTTACATACATGGGACACTTTAATAAACTTTGTCTATCTGTCTGTCTTTAAACATTCCTTAAGATACATTCTGTGTACTATTGTGATGCGGGGTATACGGGGATTTTTGCGTCCCGTTTTATCCACCTGGCCGAAGGCGTCAGTGACAGTTTGCTACTACTTATGATAGGAATTAATTTGACGTTTTTGTGTATCCAGTTCTTGTGTATTCTGTTATATTACTGGTCAGAGGATACTAGTAATATATTTATGCTTCATTTCCAGGAGTTATTTTTAGAATATTGTGATGATATTTTTAAGCAGATAGAGGCAAATGTTGAACAGAGTGTGGAATCTATAACATATCTTTATCAAAGAGCAGCAGATCAGTTAAAGAAAACTTATAGAAACCCAGGTACTGGTTCAATGAATATACATCAGCCACCTTGGTGGGATAATGAGTTGGAGGAGTTGAAGCACAAGAAATACTCAGCCCTGAGATCTCATAGGGCTGTTGGAGGTAGTATTGATACCTACATATATTATAAAAGGCATTTTAAACTCACATTTCACTTAAAGAAAGAAAATTATTTTCAAAGTCAAAGAAAAAGACTCAGTGAATCAAGGAATGATCCAAAACAATTTTGGAAAGTGTTAAAATCTTGTAAAATGAATCTTTCAGCTACACCGGGCATATCTGTAGATAAATGGTTTAAGCATTTTAATGAACTTTTAAACTGTGTTTCCATTGATGATAATATTGAAGATGCGTGGAGCAAAGTGGATACTGACACTGATATAGAGGATGAACATTTAGCTGTGTTAAATGATCCTTTTTCGGAAGAGGAGGTATGTCTAAGCTTGAAAAATATTTAAAATAATAAATCACCAGGACCGGATGGATTAGTCGCAGAGTTCTTTAAAGCTACTAAGAATTGCATATCACCTACATTAACTAAACTCTTTAACAAACTGTATGATAGTTCAATTTTTCCAAAATGTTTGGGGGAAAGCATCATATGCCCTTTGCATAAATCTGGTGATAAAAAATATCCAAACAATTATAGAGGAATTTCATTGATCAACTGCTTATGCAAAGTTCTAGCCTCAATTGCTGATAATAGACTGAAACAATGGTGTGACAATAATGATACAATTTCAGAGGCACAAGCTGGATTCAGACATGATTATTCAACAACAGACCATATCTTCACCCGTCAAGCTATAGTCACTAAATATCTGTCAAAGCAAAATGGAAGGTTCTATTACCTTTTTATTGACTTTTCCAAGGCATTTGATTCTATTAACCATAAATTACTTTTTATGAGTTTGATAGAAAAGGGGGTAAGGGAAAATTCCTTAAATTTATTATCAACATGTATTCTACACTGTGCGCTTGTGTAAGAACTGATTCGGGGTTATCACCCTATTTCAAATGTAATATTGGTGCCGGCCAAGGATGCACTCTGAGTCCGCAGATTTTTATTATATTCATAAACAAACTTGCTCAAATGCTGGAAGAAGATGGTGGAAGAGGTGTATTCATATCAACTCATATTCCTGATATATTTTCGCTATTATTTGCCGATGATGTATCAACTGTATCAGACACTGCTTTACAGCTCCAAAAGAAGATTAATATTGTTGAAAAATTCTGTGCAGATGCAGGAATGAAAGTTAATCTGAACAAAACAAAAATTATTGTTTTTAGAAATGGTGGTCCTCTCCGTTCTTATGAGAAATGGTTTTTAAATGGTGAACAAATAGAAGTTGTGAATATGTACAGATATCTTGGGTTTGTGTTCACCCCTAAATTGTCATGGACTAAAGCCAAATCCTGTTTAGCAGCTCAAGCAAGCAAAGCTATATTCTCCATCTATAATTACCAGAAACATTTTGGATGTATTAATCACAAGGACATTTTTAAGATATTTGACTCCATGATTACACCTATTCTGTGTTATGGATCAGAGATTTGGGGAACCACTTATTGCAGACATATTGAAACTGTACATTTTAAGTTCTGTAAGATTTTTCTCAAAGTCAGCAAGTATACCAACAATAGCATGGTGCTTGGAGAGTGTGGCAGACTCTCACTGCAATACCACTATACCTCTAGATCAATAATGTACTGCTGCAGACTGTTGCAGCTACAACATCATAGACTTCCTTATCGGGCCTACCAAATTCTCAAATCTCTCGATGATAATAATAAATCTACTTGGGCTTCACATATAAGACAAATCCTTTTTCAGTATTGTTTTGGGTTTGTATGGATCTCACAAGAAATTTGCTGCATTAAAACATTTATATCCATCTTCAAGCAGCGATTTTATGACTGCTTCCTTCAAAATTGGCGTTCCTCTCTTCATCTAAATGTAAATATTATTCACAATTTAAATCTTTACTTAATGTCGAACACTACTTGTCATGTGACCTCCTCACATATCAAAGGAAAGTTATGGCTATGTTCCGCTGTAACAACTTTAGATTAGCAGTGGAAACCTGCCGCCACACAAATACACCCTATGATCAACGTCTCTGCCTTTACTGCAACTCTGTTGGTTTAAACTATGTTGAAGATGAGTTCCGTGTTCTACTCATCTGTGGTAAATATTCTGAAATAAGAAATAAATGTTTCACAACCCACCAGACCCACCCTCCAACAATTGAATCTTTTGTGCGTTTAATTACTCGCAACGACATAAATTATCTAAAATCATTAACTACATTCCTCTCCACCGTATTAAAACTAAGACATAAATCCACTACTACTATCAATTGACCCTGTACTCCAATCGTCATCCTATATCCAGCATGTATGTATTCTTTATAATTGCACTATGTTGTATTATGGGCCAAGGGCCTTCATTACTGAAATAAAATGTCTGTCTGTCTGTCTGTCTGTATTCTGTTATATTATATATGTACTGGTGAGGTATTAATAAAAGCAATGTTCTGCTTGTTTACCAAACCAGATTCACTGAGAATATAAATATGTTTAAACCATATGTTAAAAATTGGAATACAATATGAACATGCACACAACAGCAAAACTGAGAGGCACATCTTGCCAAACAAGGTTTTAAAGAGCATATACGCATAAATGTGCACGTCTTGAGAAATGTGAAAGTTCCTATTCCTATCTCAGTAAAGGGATGGCCTAAAAGTCGGGCCAAGAAAAGTCGGGCCAGGCCGGGCCACCGGGTAATACTAAAAATGGATTGCAGAATATTAAAACGAAACCTGCACATTTAGGTCGATACTTTTCCTGCCTTCACAAATGCATAGTTTGATTGAAAATATATAGTTAATGGTGAAAAAAAACACACAACAACAATGACTACATACCGAGACACCGTCTTGTTGTTATGTGTTTTCCTTGATATGTCTATGAGGGAAGGTTGCTTACTTCTCTTAGCGTGTGACATCCTGGGCAGGAAGTGACAGTGTTTTGACTGCTTTTCTTTCCTTAATTAAGATATTGGGGTTCCCTAATTAACCTTTATTGTCTCATGCTGAATGAGCACAGGATGTTTATGTTAAAGAGACGTGGATATCGGCGAGTGTCAATGGGCAAATATGACATGATTATGTATATTAAAAGAAATATTTGAAATCACAACATTTTGTTATATGTTATTAAGGATCAAACAAAGAATGCATTCACAAACACAAAAATTCTTATGTGTTTTCATTGTAAACAATACCAGTCCAAATCAGATAGCCAGCGCGTATGCATATGCTTATATTTACTAATACACATGAAACACAAAATGGTATTATATCTACCTAAATACCACTTCATCAAAAGTAAAAGTAAAAGTGAAGCCCTTTTTCTCTCCATTCCTAACAATTTAGGGAAAAAGGTCCCCGGAGAAACAAAATCCGCAATCAAAAGTGTTTAGTCTCTGTTCGGCCCGACTTGGCCCGTGCTGTCAAAAACAACCTAAACCTCACACGTCTATTTTGAAATGTGTTTATATCCATAGATTAGTAATATATGTACCTACATACCACTTTACAGAGTCTCAAAGCGTAGTATGTGAAGCAAAAACGTTGCTGAAAGTGAAGCTCTCTTTTCTACATATTCTCAACAAAGACACTGTATCACAAGCGTTCGGTCAGCCTTGGCTCGGGCTTTCAAAAACACCTTAAACCTCACACATGTATTTTGATTTGTGTTTAATTCCATAGATTAGTATTATATCTACCTAATTATCACTGTGTGATGTTACAAAATGCCACATGTAAAGAAAACTGCTCCGTTAAAGCGAAGCCCTTTTCTCTCTCCATTCACAACATAGCCTCAATCAAAAGTGTTTAGTCTCTGTTCAGCCCGACTTGGCCCGTTCTGTCAAAAACAAACTAAACCTCACACATGTATCTTGAAATGTGTTTATATCCATAGATTAGTGTTATATCTACCTACAAACGTCTTTACAGAGTCTCAAAGTGTAGTATTTGAAGCAAACACGTTGCTTAAAGTGAAGCCCTAATTTCTTTACATTCTCAACAACCACATAGTATAACATGCTTTCGGTCCGGCTTGGCCCGGGCTCTCAAAAACACCTTAAACCTCACACATGTATCCTGATTTGTGTTTATATCCATAGATTTGTATTATATCTACCTAAAAACGTCTTTATAGAGTCTCAAAGCGTTGTATTTGAAGCAAACACGTTGCTTAAAGTGAAGCCCTAATTTCTATACATTCTCAACAAAGACACAGTTTCACAAGCCTTCGGTCCGGCTTGGCCCGGGCGCTCAACGCACCTTAAACCTTACAGATGTATCTTGAAATGTGTTTAAATCCATAGACTGGTATTATATCTACCTAAATACCTCTTTATTGAGGCTCAAAGCTTTGTACATGTATTTGAATCTAACACGTTGCTTAAAGTGAAGCCCAGTGTTCAATCTGGCTCTGTGCGGGCTAATGAAATTAATACACCTGTTAATTACACCTGTATCCAGCTTGTTTAATTGCCCCTTGACTAATTGCAATCAGCTAGGTGTTGTGATTCAATTAACATACTCCATTGTTGCCCTTAATTACCGTTCGGGGCCTTCAGTGTTATTGATTATTACTCCACCGTTTCTTCATAACGTTTATCACAGAGGGGCATGTAATCACTGACTAAATTAGAAATGCTAAAAATGAGACATTTGTTCTATTATATATATTTATTTATGCTTCCACTCGTGTTATGTTCCAGAGTATAAACATTAATGAATACTAGTACCGATACAGATGGCAGGCTGAAGCTATTCGTGATATGATTTACACATATAAGTAACTTCATAAATATCAGAAGATATTATACCCAATTATATGACATGAAATGCTTGAAAGAGGTGGGGTTTTTTTTAGTGGTTTCAGAATACAGGATGTTCTCCGTACAGTTTCCACAGTATAAACATCATTTCATACTAGTACAGATATAGATAGCCGGCTGAAGCTATTCATGATATCAGTAATTTAATAAATATCAGAAGGTATCAGCTAAAATGACTTGCCGTATGAGATGTTATGGTTATATAATTTGAACATACGAAAGTATGAAAACACATCCACGGCAATGACACTGTGTTGCCCAGCTCAGGCTCGGGAGAAAATTGTTTTCACTATGAGAGCTTTGCCAAAGGTTACTCGGTGATGCCGTTTCCTGATGTTGTGAACTTCAAGCGTTTCAGATAATCCTGTTTTCCTGAACACGCATACAGACAATAGAAGTATTAGAGAGAGCAATGGGAGAAGTATGTTTTCATTAAATCCACAGTGTCTCGCCTAGCTTTCTCCAAATGCATCCATATAAAACTGGCCGAGCTGGGCAGTAGCAGCCTATATTCAAATCATCTGATCTGAAAATGTCTGCATTACTTGTTGGCGACTCGTTACTGAAGTATGTTGGACGTTATACGCAGAAAGAAGGGATCGTGACAAGGTCTCTGTCCGGAGCCAAGGTGGCTGACATTCCCGATCTCTTGTGGGACATTGAGAACTTTAAGGTAGGAAACAGTTGAAGAATGTCGGATTGTGCACAGAATGAGGATTATTTTACGCGCGTAGTCATAATATACCCATCATTGTGGATATCGGATGCTAAAAAGCGTATCTTATGTTTTGACCGCCCAAATCGAGTCATTTCTGAAGTGAGTTTTACTTCAACATTGTTTCCAGTTCATCATCGTCCACGTTGGGATCAACGACCTGGCGTACATGCCTAGGACGCCTGGGCAGGTCTTGGACAACTTCGCGAAACTGGTTGAAATTATAAGGAAGCAGAACCCACGGTATGTCATCTAATTTTATGCACCCGTTTAAAAACCTGTCAAGCTCAATCTGACATTTGAATACATGTTACGTTTTTATGGATAACAACTTCTTTTAATCTGACATTTACTTATACGAGCGGTTGCAAAATGAGGTCAAACGTCCAAGGCAGTGTCCGACTACAGATTGTTTAGATAAATTCCATTTTTCAGATTTCAGCGGGTGGGCAAAATATCTGGTGGATGCACATAATGTTTTGTATGCTATGTTACACAGAGCTGTGGTACGTACTCCTTTCCGGTGTCACCCCAAGATACCGGAATAGATGGCGACAAGGCCGTGGAAATCAGGATTCCCTCAACGAGAAGGCTTACACCCTCAACGAGAAAGTGAAACACTTTTGTGGTGAGAATGGATTGACCTATGTCGGCCACCCTAACTTCATGTCTTCCGGGGGAGTAAGGCAGGAGTTCATTGCCTGCGATGGGCTTCACCTGAGACCAGCAGGACAGAAGCAGCTGGCTTCAGATATTATCTGTGCTCTTTCGGTGGTATGTTATTCAGATAGGGATTATTGTTTGCTTTCATCAAATACTTACTATATTAAAGTGCCATAAGGCCAAGTCTCCGGTTTGATGCACAACCTTCATTTACCGTGTACTTGCTTTCAGTACAGATGTGTATTTAAATTTCTGCTCTGTTTTCGGACAAATGGTAACAGCCAAAAGGCATCAATGATAATACTGTGTTGTGTTGTTTCGGCTGTCACCCGTTTGCTGTATTTAATCTATGGAATTAAACACAATTCCAGGATGCATGTGTGGGGTTTAAGGTGTTTTGAGAGTCCGGGCCAACCGGACTGAACGCTAATGATACAGTGTCTTTGGTGAGAATATGTAGAAAAGAGCTTCACTTTCAGCAACGTTTTTGCTTCACATACTACGCTTTGAGACTCTGTGAAGTGATATTTAGGTAGATCTAACACTAATCTATGGATATAAACACATTTCAAAATACATGTGTGAGGTTTAAGCTGTTTCTGACAGCCCGGACCAAGTCGGGCCGAACAGCGACTTAACACTTTTGATTGAGGCTATGTTGTGTTTGGGGAGAGAAAGGGGCTTCGCTTTAACGGAGCAGTTTTCTTTACATGTGGCATTTTGTAACATCACACAGTGATATTTAGGTAGATATAATACTAATCTATGGATATAAACACAAATCAGGATACATGTGTGAGGTTTAAGGTGTTTTTGAGAGCCCGGGCCAAGCCGGACCGAAAGCATGTTATACTATGTGGTTGTTGAGAATGTATAGAAATTAGGGCTTCACTTTAAGCAACGTGTTTGCTTCAAATACTACGCTTTGAGACTCTATAAAGACGTGTGTAGGTAGATATAACACTAATCTATGGATATAAACACATTTCAAGATACATGTGTGAGGTTTAGTTTGTTTTTGACAGCACGGGCCAAGTCGGGCTGAACAGAGACTAAACACTTTTGATTGAGGCTATGTTGTGAATGGAGAGAGAAAAGGGCTTCACTTTAACGGATCAGGTTTCTTTACATGTGGCATTTTGTAACATCACACAGTGATAATTAGGTAGATATAATACTAATCTATGGAATTAAACACAAATCAGGATACATGTGTGAGGTTTAAGGTGTTTTTGAGAGCCCGGGCCAAGCCGGACCGAAAGCATGTTATACTATGTGGTTGTTGAGAATGTATAGAAATTAGGGCTTCACTTTAAGCAACGTTTTTGCTTCACATACTACGCTTTGAGACTCTGTGAAGTGATATTTAGGTAGATCTAACACTAATCTATGGATATAAACACATTTCAAAATACATGGGCGAGGTTTAAGCTGTTTCTGACAGCCCGGACCAAGTCGGGCTGAACAGCGACTTAACACTTTTGATTGAGGCTATGTTGTGTTTGGGGAGAGAAAAGGGCTTCGCTTTAACAGAGCAGGTTTCTTTACATGTGGCATTTTGTAACATCACACAGTGATAATTAAGTAGATATAATACTATCTATGAAATTAAACACAAATCAGGATACATGTGTGAGGTTTAAGGTGTTTTTGAGAGCCCGGACCAAGCCGGACCGAAAGCATGTTATACTATGTGGTTGTTCAGAATGTATAGAAATTAGGGCTTCACTTTAAGCAACGTGTTTGCTTCAAATACTACGCTTTGAGACTCTATAAAGACGTGTGTAGGTAGATATAACACTGATCTATGGATATAAACACATTTCAAGATACATGTGTGAGGTTTAGTTTGTTTTTGACAGCACGGGCCAAGTCGGGCTGAACAGAGACTAAACACTTTTGATTGAGGCTATGTTATGAATGGAGAGAGAAAAGGGCTTCACTTTAACGAACCAGTTATCTTTACATTTTGCATTTGATAACATTACAAAGTAATATTTAGATAGATATAATACTAATCTATGGATTGAAACACATTTCAAGATACATCTGTGAGGTATAAGATGCGTTTGAGAGCCCGAGCCAAGCCGGACCGAAAGCTTGTGATACTGTGTCTTTGTTGAGAATATGTAGAAAAGACAGCTTCATTTTGAGCAAGGTGTTTGCTTCAAATACTATGCTTTGAGACTCCATGAAGTGATATTGAGGGTAGATATAACACTAATCTATGGATATAAACACATTTCAAGATACATGTGTGAGGTTTAGTTTGTTTTTGACAGCACGGGCCAAGTTGGTCTGAACAGAGACTAAACACATTTGATTGAGGCTATGTTGAGAATGGAGAGAGAAAAGGGCTTCACTTTAACGAACCAGTTTTCTTTACATTTTGCATTTGATAACATTACAAAGTAATATTTAGGTAGATATAATACTAATCTATGGATTGAAACACATTTCAAGATACATCTGTGAGGTATAAGGTGCGTTTGAGAGCCCGGGCCAAGCCGGACCGTAAGCTTGTGATACTGTGTCTTTGTTGAGAATGTATAGAAAATAGGGCTTCACTTTGAGCAAGGTGTTTGCTTCAAATACTACGCTTTGAGCCTCTGTGAAGTGATATTTAGGTAGATATAACACTAATCTACGGATTTAAACACACATCAGGATACATGTGTGAGGTTTAAGTAGTTTTTGACAGCACGGGCCAAGCCGAGCTGAACAGAGACTAAACACTTTTGATTGAGACTATATTGTGAATGGAGAGAGAAAAGGGCTTCACTTTAACGAACCAGTTATCTTTACATGTGGCATTTTGTAACATCACACATTGATATTTAGGTAGATATAATACTAATCTATGGATTTAAACACAAATCAGAATACACGTGTGGGGTTTAAGTTGTTTTTGAGAGACCGGGCCAAGGCGTACCGAACGCTTGTGATACTGTTTGTTGAGAATATGTAGAAAAGATAGCTTCATTTTGAGCAAGGTGTTTGCTTCAAATACTACGCTTTGAGACTCTGTGAAGTGATATGTAGGTAGATATAATACTAATCTATGGATATAAATACATTTCAAGATACATGTGTGAGGTTTTAAGTTGTTTTTGACAGCACGGACCAAGCCGGGCTGAACAGAGACTAAACACTTTTGATTGAGACTATATTGTGAATGGACAGAGAAAATGGCTAACTTTAACGAACCAGTTATCTTCACATGTTGCATTTGATAACATTACAAAGTGATATTTAGATAGATATAATACTAATCTGTGGATTTAAACACATTTCAAGATACATGTGTGAGGTATAAGGTGCGTTTGAGAGCCCGGGCCAAGCCGGACCGAAAGCTTGTGATACTGTGTCTTTGTTGAGAATGTATAGAAAATAGGGCTGCATTTTAAGCAACGTGTTTGCTTCAAATACAACGCTTTGAGACTTTGTGAAGTGATATTTAGGTATATATAACACTAATCTATGGATTTAAACACAAATCAGGATATATGTGGGAGGTTCAAGGTGTTTTTGACAGCACGGGCCAAGCCGAGCTGAACAGCGACTAAACACTTTTGATTGAGGCTATGTCGTGTTTGGGGAGAGAAAAGGGCTTCACTTTAACGGAGCAGTTTTCTTTACATGTTGCATTTGATAACATTACAAAGCGATATTCAGGTAGATATAATACCAGTCTATGGATTTAAACACATTTCAAGATACATGTGTGAGGTATAAGGTGCGTTTGAGCGCCCGGGCCAAGTCGGACCGAAAGCTTGTGATACTGTGTCTTTGTTGAGAATGTATAGAAAATAGGGCTTCACTTTCAGCAACGTGTTTGCTTCAAATACAACGCTTTGAGACTCTGTGAAGTGATATTTAGGTAGATATAACACTAATCTATGGATTTAAACACAAATCAGGATATATGTGTGAGGTTTAAGGTGTTTTTGACAGCACGGGCCAAGCCGAGCTGAACAGCGACTAAACACTTTTGATTGAGGCTATGTCGTGTTTGGGGAGAGAAAAGGGCTTCACTTTAACGGAGCAGTTTTCTTTACATGTTGCATTTGATAACATTACAAAGCGATATTCAGGTAGATATAATACCAGTCTATGGATTTAAACACAATTCAAGATACGTGCGTTACGTTTAAGTTGCTTTTATCGGCTCGAGCCATGCCGGGCGGAAAATTGTGGCCGAGATAATGTTAAGAGTGTGGGGAAGAGATCGTATGATTTAAACGTGGTCATGCTTTAAATACGATGAATAGTGAATTTATGGGGTGGTATGTGATTGGATATAGATGTTTAAACATTTTCGGGCCGACGGAAATCTGTATATGAATTGCCTGAAGTATTTATACGTTTTAAATCCCGTTTCGTTTAACGATTCCACTTTTAGACGTAACCTCGGTCAGCCAGTTCACAGGCTTCTGGTTTCCCTGGGTTTTAGCCGATTTACTCGTAATAAAGTTATTATGGTACGCGTTTGTGGCTTCCGATTGATCATTATTATCCCGAGTGAATGTCGCATTGATTAATTGTAGGCATGGTTTTCGTTAATTGGTTTATTAGCCAATAATAGATTTGGCCCGCCTTGGCCCGGCCCGGCCCGACTTTTAGGCCATCCCCTCAGTAAACAGGGTTGTTCAATCACACACATATACACACCAATTTAGCATGACAAATAAGTTAATGCACGAAAGAGAACTTAACACAATTTCGACAACTTATGAAACAATCAATTCGAGATTTCCTTAGAATGTGCGATATTTGGCTTTTTAAAAAACACACCCTCCCAAGCACCTGTACATCTCACACCTAGCCCAGTGTGATCAATGGATTGTATATATGAAAAAGCAAAATACACTTGAAAGTCGTGGCTGTTTAACTCTAATACACAAGACCAACGGATGGGACACAGCGACCTTTTCGGCGCAAATTGTCGCAGGCGCTTTGCGGAAATTACGTAACTGAATGCGGAGATACACTAAACGTCACCGTTCCGCTCCGTGACCTCGTCATTGCGAGCTACACTGAAATACTCAACTGAGGTGAAACTCAGAATGATGAAATTAGAAATGAGGAAGAAACCAGCTAAATCAACATGTGGATGACAACACAATAACTTGAAAATCTCTTATGAATTCGAGAGAGCTATAGGGGTAGGTTTGTATGTTGAGGTACAATATCTTCTTATAAGTTTCATTACTATCAATGCATCCCATTAATGTCCAGCTCGTTAAACAACACAATGAAAATACAATTATTATAATAGACTCACTCAGCGGGCCCCATCCGTTAAAACACCAATATAACCAATCTAAACAAATAAATGAAATACTAAAAAGTACCAAGAATCTGCACGCCTCAGGTAAAAAGGTACAGTGCAAAAGTGGCAGAACCGGCAAAATAGTGCCAATCTTACTCTGCTCAATAAATCAGAATGGTCTCAGTGTTAGCATTGCCATATTGTGTGTAGTTTGCATGTTTATTTATGTGGAATTGCTTCATTTTTCTATTTAAATAGGGGTTTGGGGGACCTGGGGGTACTCCCTAAAACCTCGGGCGAAGAAAAGCCGTGACGGGCAAACGGGAATTACCAAAAACATGATCACAAAATATTAAAACGAAACGTGCGAACCTGGGTATGTACACCTCGCAAGTATGGGGTTGCCCACCATAGAATTTATTAAACAATGAATACTATGACGACATACCGAGTATCAGGTAGAGTAAAAACACAGTTTTGATGCTTTTTTCCCCGTTGTGAGAAGGTTTGACAAGGCCCTTAGCTCCTGAGTGGTGACGTGTGACATCCTGGGCAGGAAGTGACAGTGTATTCACTTCTTTCCTTAATTACCCAGTTGGGGCTCCCTAATTGACCTTTATTTGTTCTGAAGCAGCATAGACTATTTATTTTATTTGGAAGTGGTTATTGGCGAATGTCAATCTTAATGACAAGACATATTTCAATACAGTTAAAGCTCTCACAAAGCTGTTCATTTTACAAGAATTACAAATGAAAAGTAATATTTCATATTCAACAATTTCTTAATTATGACTGTTCCGACGTGTATGTTTTGATATTATCTGTGCGTACACGCATACCATTGACGAGCCACATTTCCAATTGCACTGAGTTATTTCGCATGTTGTACGTTAACAAATTAATAAATAAGCTACTGTACTGATGCTTATCTTGCTGTGATTTCTGTTCTGTTTCATGAATCACTGTATCACTGAAGCAGTATGTCAGATACAGTTTCCAGCACAAGGTAGTACCTTTGTGTTGTTCTGTGAAGTCATACACGTCGTCATATGAGCGAAATATTCTCAAGCACGACGTTAAACCCAATTTCACCTCACCTGTGAAGCCATATCACATAAAAATGATAGAACTCTGGATCATTCGCAGATTGTTGCGAAGTGGCATTTTTGACAATATTTTCAGTCATCACTCGATCCTGCACTGGGTCACCAGTGTTATGCCCTTGGTGGTAAAAAACGATGCCTTTTCATTGCTTCTGTATTCTCAAATCATCTACTATACAATATCACGTCATACTGTAGTTAGATAACTTGTGTTCCATGGCATTACTTCTAATGTTTTAAGTGCCTAGTGACTACATATGATGATAATTATGAGTTTAACGTCGGCTTCTGGCTGTAGCCAATGTCGCCAACGGGGTAGATGGGAGCTAAAGTAATAAATAATATGTTTATAATAAGGGATAAACCACCATACCCCAAAAATGTAAATGATGGGGTGTTAAGTTAAGTGAATATTGAATGAAATCGGCCAGAAACATGATAATAAATAAAAAGCTGTGAAGGGAAAAGAAAAAATAATGTAGTTTGATGTAATTAGATGAGAAGAACTAACTTAGAGCAATATTAAAAATCTCGTCCATGGGCGAAAAATATGTTGGCCCATGGGAGAGAATATTTACTTTTACTCAAAATACATGTTTTTCCATGTTTTGGAGGTTGTAAATGAATAAATGTATGTTTATAAGCATCATGACACAAATTTCAACTCATTTTGACATAATTCGACTAATTTAGAGCGATGTTAAAAAATCTGCATTATTTACTGTAACATGGATTAGCTAATAGTGCATTGCCGGGAGACCCACATTCACACGATCACTCAACCATACCCATTGCCGGTCGAGCCAAACCATTTTCAACACTTGTTTTCTTAAAGGTCACATGCAACGTAAAACACAACTTTGCAGATTCTGATACCTTTCGGTATGGACTTACCGAAACAAATCATCAAAAATGCAAATTCAACTTATAAAGAGAATTGTATAGCATAGTGGGAGTTTGTTTTGGTTAAGCTGTTTATAATTAAATAATGGGTAAAGAAAGAAAAAGGGGTTAAACGGGGGTTGGGTGTGGGTGAGTGAGTGAGTTATTATTTAACGTCACATCGGCAATATTTCAGCCATATCGTGACGAGAACATTTGACATTGAAATGGAATATAGATATTATAAAAACCTGCCGATGAAGGACAGTAAAAATACTAGATAATCACAGATATGAATATAAAACTAGCGAACAAAGCTAAAACATTCCAATGAAAGAAGACAATACAATGTAAAAATGGGCTATAGATCGCCAACAACTAAAGGTAGATCACCATACTAGGAACCATGGGGACTTACATTACTTTTGCTACCTGCATGGATCCTAGCTGGATTTACACCATCCCTTCAGCGGCTGGCGATTGCAGGAAAATTAAGCCAACAGTTAAAATAACAAAAATACTACGTTTAAAATGTGATAATATATATTTGACTTTGAAAGTTTTGGGGCTTACGTACCCTCTCAGGACGACAATATTTTTACGCTACTTCAATCCCCTTTGAGGGTACAGCCACTAACAATCTCAGTTTCTAATCTAAACTACCAATAATAAAATATTTAGCTATTTACAGATCAGTCAACAAGTCTAATTCTTTTAAAAATTCAACTATTAAATGAGAACTAACAGTATAAAAAAGATCCTTCAATGTTTTGACATTGAAATACTTATCCCTTGTGATGGAATATTCAACACAGTCAAGCAGAACATGCTTGATCGTGATTCTTTCATCACAAGGGATACAAAATGGAGGATCCTTACCTTTTAATAGGTACTCATGAGTATATCGTGTGTGGCCAATACGACATCGTCGTATGATGACCTCTTTAAATCTGGACTGACAACCCAAGTAGGTGTAACCGATAGTTGGTTTTATTGCATGTAATTTATTGATACCTACTTGGGTGTCCCACTTCTTCTGCATCAGATCTCGGATATAAGATCTAATAGCAGCTTTGTAATCAGAGTATGGGATCAGAAGTGGTGTCACAGGTTTGTTGAGTGCTGCCTTAGCAGCAAGATCGGCCATTGTATTCCCAGAAATGCCAACGTGGCTGGGTAACCAACAAAAGACGATGTCGCATTGGCCAGTAGCAAGGTCATTATACAATTCAATAATTTCTAATAAAAGTGGATGTTTACAAGAAAGATTTGTAATAGCCTGAAGACACGAAAGAGAATCGGAAAAGGTTATGTATTGTTTATATTTACGGTGTTGGTAGGGTGTTGGGGTGGTATGGGAGCATTGAAGGGGGCAAGGCAGGCTGAGCGAGTGTAGTAATTGAGAGGTAGTAGTAAGCTTGGTTGAGTGGCCTTGACTGAGGAGCTATGGGCGGCCTTGACCGTGGAGTTTGTTATGGTTGGTGCTTGAGAGGTGGCGGGGGTCGGTGGTGGCTGGAGGCGCGCGGACCTCGGAGGAGACAGTAGTTTTTGGGAGGTAGAGTTGGTGTGAAATAATAAAGGAATAGAGAGGCGCGCGGACCTCTGCGAAGACAGGTGGATGGAGAGAGAGGTGAAGTTATAGATGTCTTGATAGTGAGCAGAAAGTGGATCGAGATTGCTAGGTTGAGAGGTGGGCGCGGACGTCGGAGAGGATAGTCACGCACACATGGTGAATTTGGAGTGACTACATACCAATCCGTGAAACAATAGGCGATAAGTAATGAAACAATAGGCGAGAGCTTTCAATACAACTGATAGCTCATGACAGGTAATTAATAAGAGACGGTCGGATTGGGGTGTGCTGATAGTTATAGCCCGGGAAAGCCATTTTTTAAGAAAACAAGTGTTGAAAATGGTTTGGCTCAACCGGCAATGGGTATGGTTGAGTGATCGTGTGAATGTGGGTCTCCCGGCAATGCACTATTAGCTAATCCATGTTACAGTAAATAATGCAGATTCTTTAACATCGCTCTAAATTAGTCGAATTACGTCAAAATGAGTTGAAATTTGTGTCATGATGCTTATAAACATACATTCATTCATTTACAACCTCCGAAACATGGAGGGGCGGTGGGGTAGCCTAATGGTTAAAGCGTTGGCTCGTCACGCCGAAGACCCGGGTTCGAATCCCCACATGGTTACTATGTGTGAAGCCCATTTCTGGTGTCCCCAGCCGTGATGTTGCTGGAATATGGCTAAAAGCGGCGTAAAACCAAACTCAGTCAGTCCAAAACATGGAAAAACATGTATTTTGAGTAAAAGTAAATATTCTCATTCCCATGGGCCAACATATTTTTCGCTGATGTGTGAGATTTTTTAATATCGCTCTAAATTAGTCGAATTAAGTCAAAATGAGTTGATTTTTTGTTTCATGATACCCATAAGTATACACTCATTCATTTACAACCTCCAAAACATGGAAAAACATGTATTTTGAGTAAAACTATTTTGAGTAAAAAGTAAGTGGGCCAACATATTTTTCGCCCATGGACGAGATTTTTAAATATTGCTCTAAGTTAGTTCTTCTCATCTAATTACATCAAACTACATTATTTTTTCTTTTCCCTTCACAGCTTTTTATTTATTATCATGTTTCAGGCCGTTTTCATTCAAAATTCACTTAACTTAACACCCCATCATTTACATTTTTGGGGTATGGTGGTTTATCCCTTATTATAAACATATTAATTATTACTCTAGCTCCCATCTACCCCGTTGGCGACATTGCTACAGCCAGAAGCCGACGTTAAACTCATAATCATCATCATATGTAGTCACTAGGCACTTAAAACATTAGAAGTAATGCCATGGAACAAGTTATCTAACTACAGTATGACGTGATATTGTATAGTAGATGATTTGAGAATACAGAAGCAATGAAAAGGCATCGTTTTTTACCACCAAGGGCATAACACTGGTGACCCAGTGCAGGATCGAGTGATGACTGAAAATATTGTCAAAAATGCCACTTCGCAACAATCTGCGAATGATCCAGAGTTCTATCATTTTTATGTGATATGGCTTCACAGGTGAGGTGAAATTGGGTTTAACGTCGTGCTTGAGAATATTTCGCTCATATGACGACGTGTATGGCTTCACAGAACAACACAAAGGTACTACCTTGTGTTGGAAAATGTATCTGACATACTGCTTCAATGATACAGTGATTCATGAAACAGAACAGAAATCACAGCTTACTTATTAATTTGTTAACGTACAACATGCGAAATAACTCAGTGCAATTGGAAATGTGGCTCGTCAATGGTATGCGTGTACGCACAGATAATATCAAAACATACACGTCGGAACAGTCATAATTAAGAAATTGTTGAATATGAAATATCACTTTTCATTCGTAATTCTTGTAACATAAACAGCTTTGTGAGAGCTTTAACTGTATTGAAATATGTCTTGTCATTAAGATTGACATTCGCCAATAACCACTTCCAAATAAAATAAATAGTCTATGCTGCTTCAGAACAAATAAAGGTCAATTAGGGAGCCCCAACTGGGTAATTAAGGAAATAAATCAATACACTGTCACTTCCTGCCCAGGATGTCACACGTCACCACTCAGGAGCTAAGGACCTTGTCAAACCTTCTCACAACGGAAAAAAGCATCAAAACTGTGTTTTTATTCTACCTGACACTCGGTATGTCGTCATAGTATTCATTGTTAAATAAATTCTATGGTGGGCAACCCCACACTTGCGAGGTGTACATACCCAGGTTCGCACGTTTCGTTTTAATATTTTGTGATCATTTTTTTGGTAATTCCCGTTTGCCCGTCACGGCTTTTTTTCGCCCGAGGTTTAGGGAGTACCCCCCACGCTCCCAAACCCCTATTTAAATAGAAAAATGAAGCAATTCCACATAAATAAACATGCAAACTACACACAATATGGCAATGCTAACACTGAGACCATTCTGATTTATTGAGCAGAGTAAGATTGGCACTATTTTGCCGGTTCTGCCACTTTTGCACTGTACCTTTTTACCTGAGGCGTGCAGATTCTTGGTACTTTTTAGTATTTCATTTATTTGTTTAGATTGGTTATTTTGGTGTTTTAACGGATGGGGCCCGCTGAGTGAGTCTATTATAATAATTGTAATTTTATTGTGTTGTTTAACGAGCTGGACATTAATTAATGGAATGGGATGCATTGATAGTAATGAAAACTTATAAGAAGATATTGTCCCTCAACATACAAACCTACCCCGATAGCTCTCATCGTCACTCTCATGTCAATCCATTGTGACTGTTGCAGTCCTCCTGTACATCCTGTATACATAAGCAAGTTGGGGGTTTTTATGTAGGATTTATTATTGCTTAACACACATTTAACCGAGATGAAGAAGGGGGTCTCCAATTGCCTGTTCGCTGCCTTAAACACCTACAAATTTATTCCATGTATGTTTTTGCTCTCATAAGTTAGACATCCCATTTGTCAGACACGCCAATTATCAGACAACTTTGGATCAATCAGGCGTGACTGTGATTACAACCTAGTTTTACCCACTGACGTAATATACCTATCCCATAGACTAACGAGATGTTTTCATATTAGTGGTTAGTGGTATATTTTAAGACTAATTATGAGTTTGTTACTTTTTGTACATAAATACTTTGATCAAAATACTAATGATTATTGACTTCGGCTTTTCACAGTTTGTGTTCATAATGCTCACTTTGATCAAATCAGGAGCATGGCTTCTCCCACTTTGTGTTCATAATGTTCACTTTGATCAAAACAGGATTATAGATTTCCCATGTAATTAATTGTGTTACTCCCAGAGGTGGATACGACGGGCTGTTGGGCTTCCTCTGCTCCCCCTATGAATAACTGACAAGAGACTTGAAACCAAGATCGAGTAAACATATACTCAATGAAGCTGTAAGTTTGCACCTAAACAATCAAAACAACACAAATATTTAATAAGAATAAATAACCATCACTAAACTATCGATAGTCACACATATTATCGATGCATCGATAGTTTTTCATTTCTACCATCGATCAATTGCTTTCGGAATAATTGCAATACATTACAGCCCTATTAATTATATCGCTTAATATATTCTTATGCACATAACTTTGGATCAATCAATTACCCAATAAAGGTAACAGTGCAGTGTACCTGAGTGCAACCAACCATAACTTTGTTGATTAACGTGTCTGACAAATGGGACGTCTAACTGATCGGAGGACACCAGAGAGTAAGTTACATGCAATATTTTTAATATTGCCCTTGTGGATTTCCATTATGATTTGCACACAGTGTCCATCACTATCTATGTAATTGTATTATTGTTATGGAGCGGCATTGACATGCATGTTTATGCTTGTTTGCCAATCCCGCCATGATTACTTGAAGAAAACATGTTTAAACTATGCATTAAAATATCCATAGTATTAATATGTAGTCTTTACATTAGGCAATGAGGAATACACAATATATTCAAGATTGAGTTTGCTTTTGCCTTTTTATCTTTTTAGAACTTGTCAATATTTTTGCTACAACCGAAATGATTTACCTTGACTTCGTTATGTACAGGTCCGTGGTTGTGGTCTCTTGGTATTTTAGAAAGTATGTCGTTAAGACAGTTGAGAGTGTTGATCTGTATGCAGTCTTTCTGCATGCAATCTCCCCTTTACCTCTTTTTCACTATGAACATATAACCATTTACACAAAGGTATCTCCCACCACGAAATGTAGGGAAAACTTTGAAGTCTAATTGTGCATTTGCCATAACTGGCAAATTCACTCACATTCTGGTACACGTGTCTTATTTCGTTTCCTGAGTGAGCTGAGTTAACACATTTTACATTTGGTAGAAAGCTAGTGTCCTATTCCCTATTCCCTTAACTTACGGGACTACCCAGTAGACATCACTTGCTTGATAACGGTTTTAGCAGCTACGCCGAAACGGGGTGTCCCCAGTTTGCCAGCAGATATTGTTCAAAGGTTTCAGGTCACTGAACCATGCTAATCTCTTGAAACAACAGGTGATACACTTTGTAGTTACCCCTGAGCTGGTGAACACAGTCCACCTTACCACTGAGCTGAGCTCGTGAACACAGTTCACCTGAACTGACACTAATACGAGTGAGTGATTAAATTAATGATTGATGTTATGTTTAAACTGAACACATCACTTATCTCGTTGATATATCAATTTGATATGGTCACAACAGAACTACACAGAAATAGCATTGATGCAGTTGCGGGGTGGTGGTTGTGTGAGACCTAAGAAGAACAAATATCGCCAGCTTGAAGAATGGCTAGACCGCGAGGATAGACTGCTGAAAGATGGTGTCGAGACTCCACTTGCTTACGGTGTGGATCACATTGTGGAACTATGAATAATGATGTATGCTTGTGATATTGTGTATAATGTGATATTTTGTAATAATGTATGTTTGCATCATGATGGTAGTGCTAATATTACCTAATGGTTGTATTTCATAATACTGTTGATGAGATTGATGATGATGATAATATGTATGTTGAAATAAATGAATGAATGAAGTCACAGCGTCAATTTTATGGGCAGCCAAAATACCCTGGACTATATTACACACGGAACAACCTGCCCTGCACGCTCATTTATGTGTGTCCTCTAATCCCAGGTTACCCACTGCTGCCTGCTGGGGGTACACCGCCGAAACGCCGCTTACATTATAATAAAGAAGTTGTATATCCATATAACTCTCCCCGTTGTTCAAATTATGATAGTCTCAACAGATATTGCATTGTCATACGAATTCATAAGAGATTTTCAAGTTATTGTGTTGTCATCCACATGTTGATTTAGCTGGTTTCTTCCTCATTTCCAATTTCATCATTCTGAGTTTCACCTCAGTTGTATTTCAGTGTAACTCGCAATGACGAGGTCACGGAGCGGAACGATGACGTTTAGTGTATCTCCGCATTCAGTTACGTAATTTCCGCAAAGCGCCTGCGACAATTTGCGCCGAAAAAGTCGCTGTGTCCCATCCGTTGGTCTTGTGAATTAGAGTTAAACAGCCACGACTTTCAAGTGTATTTTGCTTTTCATATATACAATCCATTGATCACACTGGGCTAGGTGTGAGATGTACAGGTGGTGGTGAGGGTGTGTTTTTTAAAAAGCCAAATATCGCACATTCTAAGGAAATCTCGAATTGATTGTTTTATAAGGTGTCGAAATGGTGTTAAGTTCTCTTTCGTGCATTAACTTATTTGTTATGCTAAATTGGTGTGTATATGTGTGTGATTGAACAACCCTGTTTACTGAGATAGGAATAGGAACTTTCACATTTCTCAAGACGTGCACATTTATGCGTATATGCTCTTTAAAACCTTGTTTGGCAAGATGTGCCTTTCAATTTTGCTATTGTGTGCATGTTCATATTGTATTTCAATTGTGAACATATGGTTTAAACATATTTATATTCTCAGAGAATCTGGTTTGGTAAACAAGCAAAACATTGCTTTTATTAATACCTCACCAGTACATATATAATATAACAGAATACACAAGAACTGGATACACAAAAACGTCAAATTAATTCCTATCATAAGTAGTAGCAAACTGTCACTGACGCCTTCGGCCAGGTGGATAAAACGGGACGCAAAAATCCCCGTATACCCCGCATCACAATAGTACACAGAATGTATCTTAAGGAATGTTTAAAGACAGACAGATATACATAGCTTATTAAAGTGCCCCATGTATGTAAACAAGATATAAAATACATAAAAAATAAACACATAATGTTTTACATACATCCAGCCTTAACAGGCTTATGAGACACTGTTATCTAGAGGGTCAAAATATACATCATAGAAAGATTTTTATAAAACCGTATAAATACATAACCTTAGGCAAACATATCTTAAATCTCTCTTCATGTAAATATAGCATCAAAACAAACTGAAATTTAGTCATATATTTCACTAACATGGTACTGACTAGTCGATTTGAACCACTGCTTCACGGTTCACTGACTGCCGTGGATTCATGTTTTTTTCCATGGGGTGGGATATAAATGATTTATTCTGCCTGATGGTTTGCACAACACCACCCAAGCAGTGTACGACAGTGCACCCGGCATACACGGTAATTTGTTCGGTTGAAGGAAAAAAGGTCCTAAACCTGAGGAAATCTAGACTTGCTTCATTTAGGGCTTTAGCACTATAGAGAGGGCTTGGCAGTAGGGAAATTAATGTGGTTCCGGGACTGTGAGACAGACTGGGGCCGAAGCTGAGAGGCGAGCGCCGGCAGTGATCTGGCTGTGTTGAGTAGCCTTGACCGTGTCAGTGAGGACTTGCGACAGGTTGTTTACTAGTCTGTCTCACTGTCCCTGAACCCGTTAATTTCCCTACTGCCAAGCCCTCTCTGCGGTGCTAAAGCCCTAAATAAAGCAAGTCTAGATTTCCTCAGGTTCAGGATCTCTGGTCTCTCTAGGGCTCCTTTTCAATATAAATGGGCTTGTTTGTTACTATCAAAATTATATATATTCAGAGACTAAGCCTTAGTCTAGTTGTTTACATACGCGAGAGGGGAGAGCTAGCGTGCCGTGTGCAGAGTATGGTTAATTGAGTTTGAGCGGCGGGTCTGAAAGTGTGGGCTTATTGGTTATACTTGGGACATAGAATGGATAACTGAGGGTTGAACGCCTGGTCTAAATGTAACAGTAGGTAGAAGGTGAGAGAGGTGTATGTAGTTTATATGAGAGGTTCTAGATCCTTTGTAATAAGTTTGAGTTTTGAAGGTAATCTGCTATGGCGTTGAAGATGATGGGGTTGTGTGGATGTAGAAGTAGTGGGATATTGTTGTGATATTTAGGGGGAATGCTGTTGTGTAGTTGCTTGATATTTGGTTGTTGTAGTTTGCAGTGAATGAGTATGTGGTTTATGTCTTCTTGAGTATTGCAGTGTGTACATATGCCATCTGTGTGTCTATTTTGTTTATAAAGTGTGTGGTTTAGGTTTGTGATGCCTGTGATGAGTCTGTGTATGGCCGTGTCAATGTTTTTAACGTTAGAATATACAGGGATAGAATGAGGAAGTTAGTCTGGGGGAGAGTGGGGATTAAGTGCAGTGCAGTGAGAAATAGTTGTGAGGTCTGCAGTATTTATTGTGGTGTGGTTTGTATACCAGGGGTTTTGTTTTGGTTGATTGAAGCATCTGTGTATATATCAGTGAGGGTGGGGTAGCTGTTGTTGATGTAGTTGTTTGTGATGTTTGTTATAGTTGATTTATTGGTGTCTTTTGGTAGCTGATGGAGGATGTTATCTAGGTTAGTGTCTGTGATGGGTGGGGGTTTTCGTGAATGTAGCTTGTAATGGGAGGTGTGTGTTGTATTTCGTTTAGTTGTTGTGAGTGTAGCAGCTTGTAGAGGTTGGTGATGCATGAAGCTCTTAAAGGGTTGAGTTTGAATTTTTGAAGTGTTGATTTCTTTATGTTGTTGCATTTGTGTGTGACGAGTTTAAATAGTGGGTTGTGTAAATTTAGATATACCAGGTTTATAATAGAAGGATACTTGTGTGTTTAAGTGATGGCTAAATTTGTGCACAATCGCCAACGTATGAAGGGACCATGTAAGTCCTTGAGGGGGTGAGGGGGTGGTATGGGAGCATTGAGGGGGGAAAGGCAGGCTGAGCGAGTGTAGTAATTGAGAGGCAGTAGTAAGCTTGGTTGAGTGGCCTTGACCGAGGGGTTATGGGCAGCCTTGACCGTGGAATTTTGTTATGGTTGGTGCTTGGGAGGTGGCGGGGGTCGGTGGTGGCTGGAGGCGCGCGGACCTCGGAGGAGACAGTAGTTTTTGGGAGGTAGAGTTAGTGTGAAATAATGAAGGAATAGAGAGGCGCACGGACCTCTGAGAAGACAGGTGGATGGAGAGAGAGGTGAAGTTATAGATGTCTTGATAGTGAGCAGAAAGTGGATCGAGATTGCTAGGTTGAGAGGTGGGCGCGGACGTCGGAGAGGACAGTCACGCACACATGGTGAATTTGGAGTGACTACATACCTATCAGTGAAACAATTAAGTAATGAAACAATAGGCGAGAGCTTTCAATACAACTGATAGCTCATGACAGGTAATTAATAAGAGACGGTCGGATTGGGGTATGCTGATAGTTATAGCCCGGGAAAGCCACTTTTAAGAAAACAAGTGTTGAAGATGGTATGGCTCAACCGGCAATGGGTATGGTTGAGTGATCGTGTGAATGTGGGTCTCCCGGCAATGCACTATTAGCTAATCCATGTTACCGTAAAATAATGCAGATTTTTTAACATCGCTCTAAATTAGTCGAATTACGTCAAAATGAGTTGAAATTTGTGTCATGATGCTTATAAACATACACTCATTCATTTACAACCTCCAAAACATGAATTCTTAGCAAACTTAAACATTCTCGCCCATGGGCCACTGTTCGCCATGGGCCGGCCCATGGGCGAGCGAGTTTAAATATAAAGAATTCGAAGTTATTTTATTTCATTTTTTCATCCTTCGCATATATTCATAACAAGTGCATGTTTAATTTGGTCAAATCCCTTGTCAGAAAGTGCCCACAGTGCGGAGAGTTTCTGGACTTTTGTGAGTCCAGAATTAAATTGTGACATGTTATGAAAACAATGGCCAGATTTACACACCTGTGAAATACAAGTCAATACAGAGTTGAGTGTTCGTTTATTTTAACACCCCTTTAAACGTGTGTAAATCTGACAGCCAGATAATACGTAGATTTCAAACGTTGGGTTTGTAAATTTCGGTAATACAGTCATTTTGTGTGGTGATATTGTCTACGTTTTGCTGGTTTCCTGTAGTCAATTATTCAATCTTTAGATTAGATTAGATTACTGCCCTTCTAGAAGTATGACTCATTTCTGTTCATATCACAGTTCTGAAACAGGATTGTGCTTAATGAAATTTCCGGTGTATGCTTAATTTAATATAGTGATAACATTGTCAGCCAGCTGGTTAAAGTGTTCTCTCGTCACCACGAAGACGTAATATAGAGTACCCTCATAGTTATGCTTTCTTTTGTTTTCACCTGTTGTGATAGTGCTGGCATATAACACTTCATACAACTAGCTATGGGTCATATGTTGTAGACTAGACTAACAAGACACACTTATTTATACATTATAGGGGATGCCTTCATCACATTTGTGCAGGGCATGTTGGCCACAAACTGCTTGTTTATGAGTGAGCTTCATTATTTTCAAGGCCTCAGTGAACCTTTCATAAGTTGAGGAGAACATGCCTAATTTGACGCATAAGTGACAATCATTATGTCCAGTGGCCATATGTTCACAAGTTTTTCATGCTTTTGCATTTGTTTGTGACTGGTGTAACGTTGTAGGGCAGGTTATGCTCACCTTCTCGAGATCACTTGTTAGTTGATACTATTCGATAGTGTCTCACAAACTCATGCACATGACATTGTACGAATCACACAATCAACACTGCTGCGGGTAGATATTTCTTATTGATATGGAAAGGGTTCCCTTTGACATGTATATAATGAAACATAGATACTATTCCTCTACTTGTACCTAAAAATAATATTACACCAGTACATATTAACAGGGGCAAGAAACCTTTCCACATAAATAAAAATATCTCCTAAAAGAATAGTCGAGTCTACAATCAAGTACATGTATTAATGAATCACTATAAAACCGTGATGCTTCCACGTTTTGGCGAAAAAGGGAAGCCTTCATTGCCCCACTAGTGGCACCGGTCATAAACACATGCAGAGGCTGAACAAAATCGGGAACGTATGGATGCCTACTTTTCGTCTAAATGTTTTCAACCCCTATTTTACATTGATGCTATCAATGGTCGAGCATTTCACACAGTTTTCTTAGTAAGCTACAGATGGCATTTGCATATTTTTTTTACAAACAGTCCAGAAAACGATAGATGTGTAACGATGTATAACTTCACCACGTTTATTCGCACATGCATCATGGATCAACGAATCAAGTTTTTGCTTAGTTTGTCATGTGTTTCAGTGGTGTACAACCTTGAAAAATCACATGTTTTGACAGAACTGAATTCAACACTTAAAAATGATACTTAATGCCAGTAGATTGCCAGATAACACGTATTTGATAATTCACGACACACTTACATATCGTATGTACATATCTCCATAAATAACACTTCCAAAGCTAACATGCTAGAAGTAGAAACATACGTGTGTCGCGAACAGTGGCCCAGTGTGAACGGTTACATTTATCAAGTGTTTGTGCGGCTGTTTACCACATTACCAACGGTAACTGTCTTTTAAGCAAACAAGCATTCAATCTAGTTGACGTATTGAGCTCTTAAAATCCTCTTGAATACGACTGGATTAAGATTAAACTGCGTTGGATCCATTTCACTCTTGCGTTTGCAGAGTATGTGTATAGTTGCACGAGAATGTATATACTGTTAGCTTAAAATTATCGATCCATTAACTGTGGTAGGTTTTAAAGGATAAACACAGTGCTAAAAATACGAATGTGCATCCAATTACATTGTAATACTCATGGTGTATTGAACCATCGATACAGACTGCCAGTTTGCTTATAAAAAATCTGCACCTATTTACTTCGTTTGTTGCTTGTTTAACGCCACACTCCGCACCATTTTTGATCGTGTACAATGGACGTCTGCGCAAGTCGATCGAGTGGTTAACATCGAGCGAATTTTGTATATATTTCATGATGTGTCAACCAAGTCAGCGAGCCTGACCACCAAATCCCTTTATTCGCCTCTTACGACAGGATCAATTTCGAACCCGGATCTTCACGAATATTTACCTCGATAAATGACAAAACACTGCTGATAAAAAGGACTCCGATTTTTCTTAGGGGTATTTTTTGCGCATCCTTACTCACATCAATATTCTCCCAAGAAGGTATTAAATAATCAGTTCTGAAAAACAACTGAGCACTTGAACAAGGCACTGCACATAACAGTAATGATATGGTTCCAATGAAGTTCCATAAAGTTGTTGAAGTTTTCTGAGGACAAACTGAATTTTTTAATGCGGAACTTGAGAATATATGGAAGCGAGTGTAAAATGTTATATTTCCACAGAAGTTATTTGAAAAGCAATGTGCAAAACCGAACTGTTGCACAAGCTGCCAAAATGGCAATAGAGAGAAAAGGCAGTCCCTGCGGTCGTAAAAGATGTGATGGCCCTGTTGAAATAGTTTCATATTTCTTTGTTTCCGGTATAGTAAAAGCCAATATGATATGTTGTTGTCAAATTAAAAGGCGATAATAGCGCCAAATTAGTAGATCACCTTCACTCGTTCATGGTCTAGACTACTGTGTATAATGTACTGGTGGACTAAACTGTTAACAGAAAGGGTGGAGTTTAGGGCGAATTGTATGAAATGAGGTCAAAACCACTAATACCTCTACTGTGTTGATTGACAAAGCAAGCTAGTCATGTTATTTTTGTTTGATTATATAATTTGCCACAATTGCAGCTCTCTCATATCTTAAATTGACTTATATGCAATATCATTTCTGAAGGCTCGGTTTGGGTTACTATGTGAAAGTGAAACGGTGGGCAGAGTTATAAATGTTATTTTTAGGAAAATAAAAGTACACTCAAAGTCAAAAGTTACTGTCATTGTGCCGCGAATGAATCGTGGAACTACATAGAAAGACCGAATGTTTCAAGGTATGCTAAAGATCAATGAGCAAAAAGTTGTTTACAAGCAAATTCACACGGCCAGTAGCAAGTGTGTTCACGTTGTACATTGATGCAGGCCTATCTCCTTCTGTGAAAGTATTGGGGAAGGTCACGCCATACCAGAATGGGGGTTCGGATAATGTCGTTAACGTCGCTCCAGTTCGTCTCAGACACATTGTATTTAATGGGATGACAAATCTTGAGATCTTGCGAGGCATTGTTCTGATTTAGATACCGCTGTAGAAACGATAAACAAAACAAACAAAAAACGTCAAAAAAACATAATTAAAAAACCAACAACCCAAAAAACAAAACAAGAGTAAAACAATAATCGGCATAGATAACCGTTTACCAAATGTCGGCAGCATTCAAATTACCCTCAGTCACAGTCATTGACGTCCTTGCTGCAACTGTTATACTACCTCAGAACATGATTCCTGGAATGAGCACCCCTTCATCCGAGCGCCTGCAGACATGTCGGTGAAGAAGGAAATCGGTGAAGTGAACTCTTTTTCACATCGCACGTGTCATCTGCTACTGACTACTTCAACATCGATGTTCTTGCTTCAGAATAGGACATGAAGCTGGGCGTCTTGCTCGGATGACATAGATGTCCTGGTGAGTGAAAGAAGTATGAGGACAAAGGAGAGTCGGACGACTGTACATTTTGGATGGTTATTGTCCCCCTGAGGGGGTACGTCAGACCACGTCATTGAAATTATACCTGTTCGTGACATGTTTTTAATCGTAGTATATGTGTTCCTTCATATTGTCGAAATCGCCCATGTTTATATTGTATTGTGCATATAGTATTATCGTTCCGTGGTATCATGCTAGTTTTAAGTCCAATTCTGTGATGGTCTACACATTTTATTGTCTTTGGACGACAGGTATTTATATTATTTGATTTTGTTTTATTAATGTACTACTTTTCATAGTCACGATATGGCTGAAATAATGCCGACGTGACTTTAAATTTTTTGTTAATTCATTCATTCAGTTTGGATAGAAGTGTTACAAACCGAGGTCCTTATACTGATAATAATAATAATAATAATACATGTAGTTGCGGGCAACGATGAGGTCTCCTTGGCTTTACTTTCCATCTATTGTATCTGAGGGCCAGATATCATCGTCCAAAACGGAGCCAGAACACATGTTTTGACAGGCGAGCGGATCTTCCAAATACAGCCGGGGTCACGGAGTAGTTCCGGAGAAGAAATAGTTCCCTCCTTAAAAGGCTGTATCTCAGTTGTTCTTGGGTCTACGTTCAAAACAATATAGCGTTCTGGAATCGCCAGGACATCATCTACCACACTGGCACTTTTTGTGTAGAATTTGCACATTTTGAGAGCAAACTACTCAGAAAAACTGAAAACAAAAATAACTGCCAAACGGTACGTTTTAGCGACTTGACCCGTCCAGGCAAAATTGTTGGGTATTCGATTGTGCATCTGTACAAGAAATTTGGAAGTGTCGGAACAATTAGTTCATAAGATATTTGCTGTCAAACGTTGAAATTTTGGAATTAATTGTGAATTATCGCCACTTTGCTATTGGGCCAAGAGCCTAGAGATTTTTAAGGGGAATATCTACGCATCTGTGTGATTTTTCGTAAGTGATTCGGAGCATTGGTTTAGGAGTTATGTTTGGTACAAAAATCGGCGGTATAATAAATAATGATGATAATAATAATCCGAACGATTACAATAGGTCTCCTGCCTAGAGGCAAGGAGCCCTAATAATGCTAATTTTTGCGCCTAAAATCCAACGCGATGCTGTTCTCTGGCGTTACATTATTACCCTGACGGAATTGTACTTTCAAAGCTGCTACTAAGCGCTAAGCGCGACCGTATAGGTCCGTACATCTGCTTTTCAGGTACCCATTTTAAACAGCTGGGTGGACTGAGTGCAATGTGGACGAAGTGCCTTGCCCCGGGACACAACACAGTATGAGACCCAGGTCACAAATGTTGGTGTCTCCACCGAGATTCGAACCCGGGCTTCAGCATGCTAACCACTACACCACTGTGCTCCACATACTATATTTCACGTCAACTTTGCCAGTACTATTGCTGTCAAGGGCTGTTGAAATTATCTGAATGACTTTTGTGCGGTTTGAAGAATGAAGGAGGTAAACAATGCAACGAGCTGCCAAAAGCAGCCGTTATTCTGTCGTCTGTTAATTGGAGTGAGTCAGTCAAAATTTAAAGTCACATCGGCAGTATTTCAGCCATATCGTGACTATGAAAGTTGTAAATTCATAAATGTATAAATGAATAAAAATAGTTGTATACTTACCTGTCTGCAAAGGACAGTAAAATAACTAGCTTATCACATATGTACACTTATAACTAGCATATAACCATAAAACACTAATTCTATCTACAACAATACAATATAAAAATGGGCTACAGGTCACCAACAACTGAAGGTAGATCACCACACTAGAGACCATGGGAACTTATAGTTCCTTTGCTACCTCCATGGAATCTGGATTTATACCACCCCTTCAGATTTGGCATCCTCAAAGGGGGTTTAATTACTGTAAAAAATATTGTCCTCCTGAGAGGGTACGTAAGTCCCAAAACATTCAAAGTAAATTTAAACTTTCCACTTTTTTAATCGTAGAATATGTGTACTTTTAATGTATGGCTAGATGTGTCTAAATTGCTAACAGCTGAAGGGATGATGTAAATCCAGCTAGGGCCCATGCAGGAGCAAATGTACTGTAACTCCCTGTGATCCCAAGTATGGTGATCTACCTTTAGTTGTTGGCAATCTATAGCCTGAGTTTACATTGTCTTGCCATTTCTAGTTAACCTGTTTTAGATTTAATTACTAGTTTTAACTGGATATCTGTGATACATTAGTAGTTTTACTGTTCTCCGTCAACAGGATTTAATTTCATGTTGTATTGCTATATGTTATTAATTGTTCTCGTCACGATTGGGCTGAAATATTGCCGATGTGACGATAAGTATTAACTCACTCACTCACCCACTCAGATGCTGGCGATTTTGACAAATTTAGCCATGAATTAAATGAACACATATCCTACTACTGAAATCATGATACGAATATGTGTACTTTGAATGACGTGGTCTTACGTACCTTCCCATGGGGACAATATTTTTAGGCTACTTCAACCCCCTTTGAGGGTACTGCCACAAACAAACTCAGATATCAGATATATTCGACCATACATAAAAAAAATCATTTATTATATAAAGAACATACTGATCAAAATCTATGCAGCAACTCAATTTCTTTTGACAAAACCCTATAATTTAACGAGAATTTATGCTAAAAAGATCCTTCGTGGTTGAAACTGTGAAATAGTTAACCCTTGTGATGGAAAAAATCCACACACTCAAGCAGGACATGCTTGATGGTTATTCTTTCATCACAAGGGATACAAAATGGAGTATGGAGCAAGAATCTCTTAATTCAATAAGTTCGATTAAAAGTGGACGATTACAGGACATGTTTTTGATAGCCTGAAGGCAAGACAAAGGATCGGAAAATATAATAAATTGCTGATATTTGGATTGTGTACTAATGTAATTAATTGCTGTACGATTCAGCAGTATAAATGGAGCAGTTGTCCGGTAACCTTGATGATATAGTTCTGGATCCAGTGACGGTGGCGCAGGCTACTGAATCACCGTCCTTGGAGCAACCTGTAAAATATAGCCTTTTACGTATTATATGTATTTCTCAATTGGTTAAATGCTTGTTGATAAATGAGTTGATTTGTTTCAGACTTTTGAAATTTAGTTAATGTTGAATCCACCACTGGCTGTACAAATTGCCAGGTTGGTGAGGATAATTGTTGAAGACCAACTTTTGTGACAGATATGTCAGACTGTATTCGTACTCCAAGGGGCGGAGTAAGATATGTTTTTGCTTTATTGTAGAATTCTTCGTATAAACACACATGTAGGCTGGATTGGATTTTATAGATCGTAGTTTACAAATATATTGTAAAGATAGCTTAATTCGACGTTGTTTGAGGAAGGGCTCATCAGCCTCCACATATAAACAATAAATCGGAGAAGTTCTAAAAGCTCCGAGACAGAGCCTCAGGCCTTGATGATGAACTGAATCTAGTTTCTTTAAATGGCTTTTACAAACTCCACCATAAATGATGGAGCCGTAATCAAGTTTTAATCTGATGACTGCTGTTTACAGTTGAATGAGGGTTCTCTGATCCCCCTCACCATTTGAAATGTGAAACTACTTTTAATAAATCCAGTGCCTTCAGACATTTGACCTTTAAATCATTTATGCGCGGTAGAAAGGTCAAGTGATGATAAAAAATAATACCAAGAAACTTGCCCTATTTTACAACTTTGCTGGGAGTTGCATTTAAGACTAAATCTGGGTCCTTATGTGGCTTGTATTTTCTGCAAAAATGAATGCAGTTGGTCTAGGCTTTTGAAATTTTAAAACCAGTTTCAAGACACCAGTTATCAATCTTATCAAAACACAATTGCAGTTGCCTTTCAATAGTATGCATGCTTTTACCGCGACAAGAAATATTAAAATTATCCACAATAAAAGAGATCAATCAACTGTAGCATTTAAAACATTTGATAAACTGTTGATTTTAACACTAAACAATATGGCAGACAAAATACTTCCTTGTGGGACACCCTGATCCTGATTGTAATGGTCCGATAGTGTAGAACCCACTCGGACTTGAAATTGTCTGTCTTCTAAAAACTGATATATAAATTGGGGTACACGACCCATCAAACCAAAATCATGGAGATTTTTTAAAATGCCATACTTCCATATCGTATTTTCAAGATCGAAAAAAATCATGGAATTTTTAATTAAATATTCTAAGCGTACTAAATGATCTATGGTACTTCGATATTTTTTTTTCGGAAACCTCATTTTTCGCTAACGTTTCATCAATAGTATTAGCAATATCAGATTTGGTGAAGATGGTGAAAGCAACATTAATCTTCTTCACCATATTCAATACATTAAAAATAGGTGTTCAGGAATTAATTATAAAAACATAGTTTTGCCAAGACTGTCAATTATTTTGTTTAGATGTGCGATGAGCTTTGGCATTTAATATTTTAAATGGATTGAGGTTATAAACAGTTGGATGTCGACGGAAATATTTTTCCGCTTTCTTTCTATCCTTTTTAGCTTGTTTGTAATCGATGTTAAACCATGGCTTGCGAATATGTGTAACCGTAGAAGACTTTGGAATACAATCGTCAGCAATTATATGCAATTCATGAGAATGTTTTTTGAATATGATCAGAAACATTCAGAAATAATTCCGGGCTTTAATCTGGTATTGAATAAGGTCTTGAATAAAGTCCAATCGGCCTTTTAAAAGTTCCACCTTGAGGATGGTGGGGCATCACTGGGGTTTATGGCTGAAAGAATAGTCGGAAAATGGTCACTTCCACAAAGGTCATCGTGGACTGACCATTCAAATGCGTTATATAACGGCAACGGATAGATCCAGACAGGAGTATGAACCAGTTGCGGGATGAAGATATGTGTCAGAGCCATCATTGAATATACATAAATCATTATTTGAGACGAAATCCTCGAGTATCTTTCCCTTTGCATTTGTGGTGTTACTAAACCAAACTGGGTTATGACCATTATATCTCCCATTATAAAGCAAGGTTTTGGGAGCTGATTATAATGCATCTGAAGGTCATACTACTGTATGGAGGATGATGGTTGAAAATAAGGTGAACACAGATTAAGCACAACATGTAGTGTCATACGAACAGCAACGGCCTGAAGAGGGGTATTAAGTGAAATAGAGTGAGTGAGTGAGTTAATATTTAACGTCACATCGGCAAAAAGTGAAATAGAAGTTATGACCAGCTGGAGAAAAACGATGGTAGGAATCATAATTCCTGAAATCGAATTTATCTGTAGATTTCAGGTATGTGTCTTGTAAACATAGTGCTGATTGTCTGAAATCTTGGATTAAAAGCTGTAAATCATTCAAATTGTTTCTTAGTCCTCTACAGTTCCATTGTAGAATATGTGAAGACATTACCTTTAGGAGGGTTAATTGGCGATCTACCCCGCCCTTTCCTGGAGGGTGACAGGCTATGTGTTTTCTGACTACTATTGTCAGACACATCCATATCTTGAAGTTAGCAAGTTGAACAACTGGATCTTGTTGTCAGATCCTGTACATGTCCTGCCACTTGGGGACTTTTTGGACGATTCCGTCCTTGGTTATGATTTTGTTTTTTACCTCTTGTTTTACGTTTGTTTTTAATTGCCCGAGATGGCTGAGATGATGGTAGATCTGGAGGATTTGTTTTTGAAATAGCCGATTCGACCACAGTTGCTGCATTGACTGAGAGTGAAATTGGTTTAGGAGATTCAGTTTCAGTCGATGTGTAATCGGTCTGACAACCAACTGATGTACATGGAACATGGTGCGGAACAGACTGTCAAATTGGTCGAGTAACGGCTGCAGAATAAGAAATGCGTATGGATTGTTCTTCTTCCAGAACAATGATATATTCCTTTTATGTTTGATTTTGATGACTTTCGATTCACGTTTCCATATGGCACATTCTTTCGAAGAGGAAACGTGATTACCGCCACAGTTGACACATGAAGGATCTTTATTACATTCGTTACTGTCCGCACAGTTACTGCCACAACGATGACAATCAGCTTCTCTATTGCACGTTCTCGGTCCATGTCCCTAATGTTTGCAACTGCAGCATCTCAGTGGATTAGGATGTACAGATCTACTTTGATACTACAATACCCGGCTGTAATTGAGTCAGAAGTTTTGGAAGACCAATGGTAAATGTCGTTTGGAAGAGAAACATTTTTCAGATACAACATGTTGGCTCTTTAAATCTTCCAAAATGTCATCCTCAGTCATGTCAGCAAGTAAATGATAATATCTCGCACTATCCCCTTGCAACTGTTCAAAGATCGAATTCGGGAAACAACCAAGTGAACATTTGCGAGGGTCTTGGCGGAAAGAAGATTAATTGCTTGTTTCTGCCGTCTGTACTTAATCAGTAAACAGCCACTACGTAATCTTTTGGCATCGTCAACATCACCAGCGATGCCTTGAATAGCCTTCTCAACGGCAAAAGGTGTAAACGTCAGGGAAAGTTGAGATGACAATTCTCAAAAGTTACAGAATTCATTTGCGTTCTATCTGATTACACAAATCATTTGATTCATATGAACGTTTTTCAAAGTCGCTCCCCACCCACCATGAATTGTCAACAAGGACGGCTACTTATGCCTGTGGTTGTCCAACAGACGACACCAGGGATACCAGGGGTATATACCCAAGTAGAACTATTAACAAATATTCTACCAGATTGGCCCATGAGTCACCGCCAGCTGGGCATGTAAAATCTTAGGCAAGTAATTTTGTACTTGTTTACATTGAACAAGCCAAGAGTTCTAGAACATTTTACAAAGTCCATAAATTAATCTGTGGATGAAATAAAAGGAGTGGAAAACAGAATACAGTGCACAGGGTTTGCACTGACCAGCCGATTGAAAGAATCGGGTCAATTTTACCACCCGTCCAGGTCAAAGGTCAAAGTGGTGTGTTGGGCAAAAGGAACACTTTTCCAGACTCCGACCGCCCTCAACCACCAGACTACCGTCCTCCACCAACACATGGGCGTCACCCACGGCAAACACGTTGCCAAATTTGGTCGCCTCTTACGACCAGCAATGAGGTGCTGTTGACACATTCTAACCCGGGTCCACACGGGGGCAAGAGCTATTAGCGTTACCCAGCACCCACCACGAGGCGGTTGCTGTTCACGAATGCCTTTAAAATTTGGTAATCGGAAAAAGTTGTGTTTAGACATCGAGCTCAAAAGCGCATTTCTAATTTCAAGTTATAACAGATTATGCGTTTTCAGAGTCTGTCAGTACAAATGCTGGGGCTGGGAGGTACTGGAAATGTTTGTGATTGGATTCCATCTTCAAAACCCCAAAATCAGGGAAATCTAAAGATGTAACAGGAATTAAATAAATGGTCAGAGAATATAATTTACGTCGTTTTCAGAACGTCAATGCAAAAGACCCAGTCTTCACTATCCTCAGAAACAAATTCCGTTTGATGTAAAGGGATAATAGTTGTGAAAAGTATATGCATGGATTACATAGTATCAGTGATGAGACCAGGTGCATGACCTAAAACGGCATGTCATCTAAATAAGGGAGCTGGAAGTGTTGAAGGTCAGTGATATCTTAACTGTCAAGGGCGTTAGGCCACCTGGCCATCATGTACATTTGCATGGCCACATGCCTGTTTCGATTAGTCGCCTAATGCCCTTGACAGTTGAGATAAACAATCGAGAATTAAACTGAATTTCCCTTAGATGGACGTACACAAGCATGATCACCCAAAGCACCCTGGTATACTCGGATATATAAATTATGAACCGCTTCAATAGATAACATTCCCTCAGCAGATTGTTGGCAGGTTGTCCAGCCAGTAATTCCAGGTTATCCATCGTTGTTTCAGTTTCTACATCCTATAAATTCACTTGCATCTCTACAAGCAGACCATACCAGGGACTTCCTTCTCAGGTAACTGAATACTATATTGTCCAAACTGTCTTTTGAACATACAAACGCAATATTTGTTTCGAAAGATTTATTCCAGCCTCATCTGTAATTTACAGGATTGCCATTGGCTTTATCATATATCTTCTCAGATGTATTAACAAAATACAGGAGCAAATGATCAATTACAAAGAAGTCAATTATTTATTAGGTAAAGCTCCCGTGGATACTCAGGCAAATAGGCGTGGAAATTAATTAACTTCGGCCCTCATGACTAATGCGTTGACAATATGTTATACGGTGGTTCTTACATACCTCTTTCTTCCAATAGGTTGAGTCAACGTCTCTCAGCAGAGTCTATGTTGTGAAAGCACATATGCCAAATGAACCTTTCACCAAGGAAAACTACGCGCCCCTGAACATTAATGTAAGTACAAGTGCAGCTAGAGTTCAACAAAATATAGGTACCTTACGTATATTGACAGCCTGGTTTCAGAAGAGCCCTTTATCTGTCTTCAACTATTATCAGTTCCTGTTCTTTTCACAGATAGTCATCAGATTATGCTCACATAACACCCATAGCATAAATGGGTGCACGATCGACCAAACATCATCGTCTCTGAACTTACTTCATAATGGCACGGTAATCTACAAGGAGAGGTCTCTTGGATATGTGAGCCATGTATTCCTCGAGGTAAGGCGTACTTTGAAATAATAAGATCATGCAATATCATTTCGTCAGTGAAACACTTGGTAATACGATGATGCTCAGAGATTATTGTTAATACTCATAGATATCTAAACGTTTACAGATTCCACGGGGTGACAAAGAAATTGCGTATGATTGGATCCCAGAATTCCTTGATGTAAATGGACAGTATTCACACTTCCACTGCTCAGGAGAGTTTTTACATATTCAACATTCTGACCTTGGGCGACACCGACGTTCGGCCAGTCGAAGTAAGATATGTTACCTGAAGCCCCATGTGGTCTTGTAATTTGACTATTTTCATACCTAATAATGAAGCATCTCTTAAGCACATAATTGTTCTTGTTGAACACAGTCACACTGGATTTTGATGCCCTTATCTGAAACGTTAAACACTGCTTATCAGTAACTGCTAGAGTTACATACATGTATACAGTGTAATAATGTTGCCACATTGATGGGGGAACAAGCTCTCTAGATAAAGACGTATACGTATTGGATGGTTTTCAAACCAACTGAATCTCGCCATGTCTTTATTAGATCTGAAGATTGTTATACGGACAAACTTAATCGACTACGGGGGTACTGATTCCATCGTCTACATGAGAATTAACGGCGACAAGGGCAGCACTAGCAGTATGGTCATGTCTGGAGACTTTGAGCAGGGAAATGTTGATACTACTTACCGTAATATCAATGAGATAGGAAGAATACGGAGTATAAGGTAAAATCAATCTCTCTCTCTCAGTCTCCTTTTTAGCTGTTTCCATGGAAATATGACTTGGTGCAAAATGTGTTTGATGGTTATTTTGTCCGGAGGATATCTCTGGAGCTTTTCATGTGAGGTTCAATTATTATTATTATCTTGTCTTGTGAGTAAATGAGTTACAATTCAAAGTCACATCGGCATTATTTCAGTCAAATCGTGACTATGAGAGTGGTATATATCACAAATAAGATTAGACAATATAAATATAGGTCGACAAAATACAATAAGATAACTAGACTACCACAGATTAAGACGTAAAACTAGCAAGTTAACATAAAACAAAAATTATATATAAAAATGGACTTTATATATATCTATATCATTTTCATGTCCCAAAGAAAGTGGGAAGCAGGGTATGTGATCTGTACTCACTTCTACACTTGTTATAACCTGCCATCGAAGGTCAGTGAGGCAACTAGCATATCACAGATCAAATGTAAAACTTGTTGGAGACCATATTAGAAGAATGACTTATTATTCCACCTTCTAGTTGGTTTTACTGTCCTTCGTTGACAGGGTTTTATAATTTACATGTATTTATGGTGAATTTAGAACTTGTTTTAGTCATGATATGGCTGAAGTATTGCCGATGTGACTGTAAATGTTAACTCACTCACTATTATTCCACCACACACTATAAAATTAGGCTATTGATCGCCAGCAATCGAAGTAAGGCTACTATACTGGGGAGCTACACTAGGGCTGCTTCCTGCATGGTTACCCATTCAGCTGCTGGCCATTGTATGTTATTTAGCCAAGTTGAACGATTAAAATTCACAAATATACCACGACTAAAATAGTGGTAGGAATAAAATACTTTGAATGATCAGCCTTTACATATTCTCTAAGGGGAACAATTATTTCACACTGCGTTAACATCCTTCAAAGATACAGCCACTAACCGGCAAAGTTGCAAATGAAAATCTACCAATATTAAAAGTCACTATCTACTCACTGTCAAAATAAATTAATCAAATCCATTTCTTTTCAAAATCCAAAGATTAAATGAGGAACAACATGGTTAAACTAATTCTTTTTTGAATATTTGAAACTGTTATCACTTGTGATAGAAAATCATCAGACAAGAAAGACATACTTGACTGTAATTCTCACATCTCAAGGGATGCAAAGTGGAGGATCGTCACCATTCAAGACATATTAATGCGTGTATCTGGAAAGGCCAATTGTCGAAAGGCGACGTCGTCTTAAAATGACCTCTTCAAATCAGGACTGTGTAATAGTGTAGATAGCTGGTTTAATTTCAAGGAGTTTATTCATGCCTTCTTGGATATCCCACTAGCCACTTTGTAATCGCTGTATGGGATCGGGGTGGTGTCACAGATTTGTTGAGAGCTGCTACCAACAGGACTGGGTAGCCAACAAAACGATGTCGTATTGGCCAGTAGCAACATCATTAAAAAGTTCTATCATTTCACGGATAAGTGGATGTTAATCAGATATACTAGGCACATAAAGAAACTGTGCATACAAAAATTTAAAATCTAAATTTATCAAACCTGTGTAGACACATAGGGATTTAAACGCAGAGATTAGTGACATGTATCCAACATGCATGCACGTGCCACGTTCCGTGACGTCAGTGGGTTCGTCCTTGAGACGTGCAATACGTTGTTGCACGTGCATTCCGGGAAAGAGAAACAGAGCAAATGAATGCCACACAATACTGTTACTTTGGAAAGCTCAACCCCTGCCCTTGCGATCGTTCAAAAAATTAAACGGCTATTGAAACGCATAGCATGCCAAGTCTCACGTCTGCACAACGTCATGAGGCCATTGGGATGATCCGTTGGGGAGTGTCTCAACGACAAGTGGCTGCACATTTCCACTGCCACCGGAACACCATTTCTGCACTGGTGAGACGCTACCAGAACACAAATGATGTCATCGATCGGCCACGTTCTGGACGTCCACGTCTAACAACGCCAAGACAGGACAGATGGATAAGGGTGACCCATCTTCGCCACAGGTTTTAGACTGCAGTGATGACTGCCCGAACCATCCCAGGACTTCGCCGTATCCATCCCAACACAGTTCGACAACGTTGACGTCATCACGGGATCAGACCACGACGTCCCGCCATACGGCCTATCCTGACACAACGTCATCGACAAGCTCGCCGAATGTGGTGCCGAAATCATGTCCGCAGACACTTGTTTTGGTAGAGAAATGTTGTTTTTACAGATGAGTTCAGGTTTAACATTTCCCATAGTGATGGACGTCAACGTGCCAATAGACGCGTGGGAGAACGTTATGCACAGGCCTGTGTCTTGGAGAGGAATCGATTTGGGGTGGAATGACAGCACGCCAAAGAACTCCTTTGGTGATTGTTCAGGGCAACTTAACTGGTGTGGGCTACAGGGATCAGATTCTTCGACCTGTGGCAATTCCTTTTCTGCAACGTAATGGCCCTGGGTTAACATTCCAACAGGACAATGCCCGCCCTCATACGGCAAGGGTTGCTAGGGATTTCTTGCAACACCACAACGTTGACTTACTGCCTTGGCCTGCACATTCACCGGATCTCTCCCCGATAGAGCATGTTTGGGACGAGATGGATCGACGTCTACGCCGTCTTCCTCATCCGCCAGATAACGTCCTTGACCTTGCAACAGAACTTGAGAGAATCTGGCGTGACATCCCACAAGCCTTCCATGCACGTTTGATGGGCTCTATGCGTCGTCGATGCACTGCTGTTCTCAATGCCGATGGTGGACATATCCGTTATTGAGCTTGTGACATGGTCGTTTGACCCCTGTCCCGCATTGTGATAGACTTTTCTATTGAAATTCTCCCGACGTGTTATGGTCTCATGATCCCTCCATTAAAGTTTATATGTACCTTTGACATTGTTATCGTACTTATCAACTGGGATAATATTTTGACAATGCACAGTTTCTTTATGTGGTTAGTATATATTCTTTATGGCCAGAAGACAGGAAAGGAAATCCTAAAACATAATAAACTGCTTATGTTCATATTGAGAAGTTATATATTTAAGAGGTGTGTTCGATTCTGCTGTGGAACGTAAACTACCATTTGGTAATCTGTTAAATACAGTTCTGAATCAAAGGACTGTAGCGCATGCAACTTCGTCACCATCCCTGGATACATGAGTAAATATAGATTTGTAAGTATTGTAATTACTGCGTGGAAGATTATACTCTTATTGATAAATGTATTGGTTAGTATCTGATTGCTTTATTTTTGTTAACGAACACTATACTTGAGGCTTTATCAGTTGCCGTGGAGGAGATGGCAGTATTTGAGTAGGGGAAATGTTATTCAGGTTAATTCCAGCAACAGAAATGTCAGGCTTTATTCGAATTCCTAAAGGTGGGATATGTGGTTTTCTTTCTTCAATACAAATCCCCATTTAGGGGATTATTTACACAGTCAAAAGCTGGATTAGATGGATGTGTAAAAACATAGGAATGTACGGTAAAGAGAGTTTTATCCGCCGTTGTTTTAGGGAAGGCTGATCAGTTTTCACATTCATGGGAGAAGATCGGAAGGCACCAAAACAAAACCTGAAGCCTTGATGACTGATTATATCCATTAAGTTTAAATTACTTAGACGATGGAGCCATAATCCAATTTAGAGCGGAGCAGTGATCTGTATAGTTGTACCCACTTTGAATTGGAGATAACCTTTAACAAATTAAGGGCCTTTAGGCATTTATTCTTCGAATATTTAATAGTTGTCATGTGAAGCAGCAACGTGTTACACTGATGACGTCACACTTGTGACGTCACGTAATAATTTTTGCTCTGTTCACGCGGCAGGCAGGACGGATGCCATTTTGCTGCAACAATATGTCATTGGAAAAATCAAAATCAACTGAGAATCCGAAGCTATACAATATTATGGCCCTTGAACAGAGAGTGTCTGATGGCTGTGAAGAATTAAGAGCACGAGCTGCTGCACTTGAGAGCGAGTCTTATCGCCCTAGGAGCGAGGACGGTGACCGGAAACCGTTGACCTTCCAATCTAACCGGCGCTCAGAAGGTCAAAGCAGACCCGACGCTGAGTTGAGTACCCCAGTCGCCGCTGGAGACGTGTGTATTCAAGGTGAATACCAGACAGCGAGGGACACTGTTTCTGATGTAAAACTACCCCCAGAAATACGGGTAAATGACAGTCGTCAGAGAATCAGACGCTTGGATCACGGAGTTTACAATGTCATCATATATAGTTGGATGAAAAAATGGATACAGTTTGTTTGTTTTTTGGAAAATGTATATTAACCATTTTCCAAGAACCCTTTACGGTATTTTTTTTATTTAAACATAGCTACAGCTGCCTTTAAATGACAAGAAATATCAATACCATGTCAGTCTATTGTTGACCATTTTCCCACAGTGTTACGAACGCAGTTAGTCAAAGAAACTGGTCGATAATTTGAACCGTATGATCACGTCCAGGCTTTCGGTATGGGTCCAACTATGGCATCACACCATGATGAAGGGGACAGACCGGATGTCAAAATTTTCTCAAATATAGTTAACACGGTTTCTTAACAAAGATTCTGCTAAATGTGTCAGAAGTTGATACTCTATATTTTCAATTCCAGTAGCAGTGAGTGAGTGAGTAAGTTAAGATTTAAAGTCACATCGGCAATATTTCAGCCATATCGTGATTAAAACTAGTTCTAAATTCATAATACATTCATATAATACCGGTAGCAGTGTCACGAGCTTGCTGATGAGCAGTATGGATCTCATGAATTGTTAAAAATTCATTGTAAGCTTCCCCGTTTTCTGAATTGAAATATATAGTGTTATTTGGTTGCTGCTTTTGCATTTGTTTAAATTCCGGCACATAATTAGACGAGGGAGAATGTTTGACCAGGGTTAAGGAGCCATATCTTAAGTATCTGTTAATAAACCTCTTCCAGTTTTAAGATGCATGGTGCTATATTTATTACCCTTACCTTTAATTCTCTGTATCATGTCCTATACCTGGGACATCGGAATTCATTTTCAGTTTGTCGAACTCGGAGTTTAAATGTTTACTCCTTGCTTTAGTATTCAGAATGTTAAGTTTTTCAAATAATGTACCGATAATGTTGAACCTTTTCCAATGCTTTCCTGGCCTGTTTGCAGTCATTCATCAGCAACTGTGTTTCCTTTGTCAGACAATATTTGAACCGGGCCAGGAACATCAATAAACAGATGAGAGTTGAACATGTTTGATGACAGTATTTCAAACAAAGGCCAACGGTTTGGGTTAAGTTTCATCTTGATGATGAAGGAACATCGGATGGTTGAGGTTCGAAAATGGTCAAAAGCTGTAATGAACTCCCATTCAAGCTTATTCAGCAGATCAGATCTGAAATGGATAGCTGAAGAGAAGCGTATATACCTGAACCAGAATGTGTTAAAATCATCATTAAATAGGCATATATCATTGTTAGAAAAATATCTTTATGTACTTTCCCACACTGGAGAAACTCAATAGCAGCACTGAGTTCACTGAGAGTGGTGAGTAGATTTTGACGTTGACCTACAGGTTTAATAATAACGTGTTCTAAGGTGGACAGTTCTGGACTGTGTGCTGGTTATGGTTTAACAAATATGTTTCGCTTTTGGAAGAATTAAGTCCCGGATATTACCATATTGAAATGAAAGATGAAACGTTGCCCAACACGTTGTGCCATCAGAGTCACAATGATGTTGTCCCGGTAGTATTGACTCTGCAGTGGACAATATGGAGCGCAGATTCTACCCCATACAATTTTGTATCCAACCTCCCAAGGAAAATGGTCTACGACGTTAACCTCTATGAAACGAGGGTGAACTTTGATTCGTCCGAAAACTTAACGTCGATTGCCCCCTGTGCTGACCTTCCCTACACAAGTAATGACCCTGATTCTATTGATGTGCAGTATGATGTGGGATCCCACGTGTCATCTGTGCAGACGATTTCTCATCTAATTATCATTTCAATTTATCTTGAACTCTAAAATCTTCTAGACCGATATCGACCTCAAAAGATAACAATTTGGATTATTTTAAGAATACCTAAGGGGTAGGGCCATGTTGTTTTAAGCATAGATTTCTGTATGAACATATTGTTCCAGTGCATATATGCGGTCCAAATAACATTTAGAACGTCATAGGAATCAAGCGGCTTCATATATTTCAACTTAGTGTTCTGGTTATAACTGATGTCGCATATTATATAATGTTGTTATTTGTTTCAGGATTTGGCATGATAACACTAGACCTAATGCTGAGTGGAGTTTAGACTGGGTAATAATTGTTTTATGAGTTTCCAGAGGCGTTTTCATATACGCATGATTGCATGTTTGCTGAATCACTGACAAGTGAACAGAGGAAGAGAATAATTAAAATTAGTCGCTCATGACAAGAGACACCACAAAGTGTGTATTGAGTGTGAAAGTTTCTCCACGATCCCAAGGAGCAGAACTTTTTCTGACCTTCCCTGACAACGCCGCTCGTAACATTATTGTCGTATGTTTCTTCTATAGGCAAGACGTTAGGTAAATGCATCTTAACCGGCATGAATATGAATCGCTATTATTGTGCCACATATGTGATATATGTAGAAACATCTCTGACACTTCTTTTTGACAGGTGCATATCTATGAACTTTCTGAATCGGGTGTAACATATGAATTCCGATGTAACTGCTGGTTACGCGGCGATTACAATGGTGAGGACCTAACACATAGCACAGGTAGGTACACACTTATCTTATGGTAACTTCATTAAATTCACAGAGATTAATATTATAGCTTTAAAGCAATCACATTCTATGCCGTACAAATGTTAACCACTAATTATGTCTGTTGTAACTCTTACAGGCAACATCAATAGAGGAAAATGTATCTAAATGACATGTACTTCATTGTAAATGTTACGTTCAGTTACACGATTTCTTTTTGTCTCTTGTTTCGTCACAGGATGTCCTGTCATACCAAACTGTCAAACACAGCGTTGCCGGACCTGTCATACTTGCAATCCACCCAACAAATACAACGTCATCTACGACTTATCGGGAGGGAGAACAAAATGTGCACGTACGTTAGATTGCGACTTTTTATCATTTCCGAACCTCCACATTGGCATCATCTACGTTGAATGTTGGGATAAACATTTGGCAGGTGGTAGTCATCCTGAACTGCACCGGGTTTGAATATGATTTATTGCTTCGATTTGTGAAGTCAAATCAAGGACATTTGACCAATGAATATATTTAGCTTCAGGAATAAAAGGTACCCTGATATCGTCCAACAATGGTCATATTCTCTTTCACTTACTTACCCACCAGACAGTTAGTCTGAATTGTAATTGGTTAAAGGTGCTGATGATACGCCATTAACAATTGGCGATAAAAAAACAAGGCTAGAGAGTCACAACTGTCAAAGGCATCACACAAAAATGGGCATTACACATCACAAACGCAACGAAACATATTTATATTAAACACCTACCTAATAACAGTTTTAAAACCAACGAATTCGAAAACAGACAAAAGTAAGATATTTCAACTACCACTGTGTCCCTCTCGCTAGCTGTGACATGTTAACCTTCTGGGATGAAATCGCTCCCTCTAAATTTGACTCTATGTTATATCGGTCTTGGATAGAGTTACTGAGGATCAAAACAGAAACTACAGAATAAAATCTATTTTGACATTACAGAATCAAAAGAGTGGTACAAATGCCACAGTAACAATCAATAGGTGTGCGTATATGGTGTGGATCAAATGTTGACCTATAATATTTGTCTCGTATCAAAAATACATTGCTTTTAATGTTTTCGTTTCAAAGAAACCGCACAGAATTGTCACATATCCCAAGAGGAAATATCCTCTTGACACATCGCACCTTTATCAAGTTAACGTTAATTCATTTTGTAAATAATACCAACTGTTTTGTCTGTTGACAGAATAAAAGACTTTAGAAAATGTACACATGATCTTTTCAGATTGTTTTCATTTTTATTTTGGACGATTGCTCATTGAGCATACTGAGTATTGGAGCTTGGGAAATTTAATATTACAGTTAATCTTCTGGATTTTTTATCAGTTCTTACCCTGTGGGTAGTCCTTCCATGCTGATGGAAGAAAGTCACTCAACTAGTTCATGCTTCCGGGAGGAGAATGTTTATCTTTGATGACCTTTAGTGAACCCAACATATGGTGATAAATTTTCATATTTATACACTTATAGTTTGTCAAAATGTATTATATAGTCATGTGTGAGGAAAGGTTCACTTGGAGAAATTCCGGGCTTGGCTAAGAGGCCTCGAAAGAAATGGAATTACCATATATATAATACACCTGGAAAAAGCTGACCACCCCCAAATATGTTGACTTCTAACAGTACTATATTCAGGTAAGATTGTGTATGAGGATACGTATGATTATAATGCTCATTGAAACAACATATGCAAGTTGTACTTTGTAGAAAGTGTCTACCAAACACACCTTGTATATCATGTCCAGAAGCAACCCTACGAACTTTCACCAGTGCAGTTTTTGCACGTGCATGTCGGTATTTAATCTGCATGGGTTATAATGTTAAATCATGTTTTCGAAGATTAACAGATGGCCAGTGGTGGTAAATTATTGGTATGCATAACTCCGGTATGACCTTTAAAACAATTGATCGGGAAATATGTTCATGAGTGTGCATGGGCGTGTGCGTGCGTGTGCGTGTGGGTGTGTGTGTACAGAGTATCCAAGGTAAGAATGATCTCTACACAACTGCTGGTCTTCGTGTGAGATGAGAAGCAGAGTTAACTCCCCTTACATTTGGAAGACTAAATTTTGATAACTGAGATGACATTGTTAGTGGCAGGCTAATCGAAGGGGATTCAAGTAGTGCATAATGATTGTCCTCCGGGGACATGAGGTCGCATCATTTACGTACCGTTTTTAATACATATTTGTTAATGTATCTTAGTAAATGAAATGATTATCTGACTGAAGCATTTGACATTCCAGCTTCTTGTCGGAACATGGGAAGTACAGTTGAAATGTCCCTACAGTGGCTCAGTCGAGACAAGCAGAGATGTGACCGTGCGTTTAATTACTTGAGCTACCTGAAAGTTTAAAAAAAAATTCATAACCCTACAAATGACGATCACAAGTAAGTTGTTTGATAAGGATTGACTTGACTCATATGGCGTATTGAGAACAGAATTTCACAAACACTTTACAGATGCATCAGTTTCAAGGACGACAAGAATGTTCGTCAAACGGTCCATCAGTCAATATGTGGTTTGCTAAATATGATTAGATTATCATTATATATATATTCTTGACTTTATATTTAATATTCTATAGTTGCGGGATCGGTTAAATTGTTCCTACAATCGCCAGCGGCTGAAGGAATGGTGTAAATCCAACTAGGGTTCATGCAGGTAGCATGGCACTGTAAGTCCCCATGGTCCCTAGTATGGTGATCTACCTTTAGATGCTTGTGATTTATAGCCCGTTTTTATATTGTATTGTCTTGCATTATAGCATAAGGTTTTAGTTACATGCTAGTTTTATATCTCTGTCTGTGATATTTTAGTAGTTTTACTGTTCATCGTAAACAGTTTTATTGATTTTCACTGATTATTAATTGTTCTCGTCACGATATGGCTGAAATATTGCCGATGGGACGATAAATATCAACTCACTCACTCATTATAGTTGCGGGAAAGCATTAGGGTTTGTTTTAGGTCTTTTATGTCCATCCAATTACACTCCTTAAGGATGCTGTTATCACTTCATTTAAATCAATCATCATAAATGATAATGAATGTGAACTGTATGTGATTCTCACATTATGTCAGCATCTATATTTACTACAATTCGCTATGTTTATCCAATAAAAGCGATCACTCTTTCTATGTTCCAGTGACCTGCTCATACCTGAACAACAGATGGTGCTGGCCTGGCAGATGTTCCAATGGTCTAATGACCTCCTGCTCGTGTGAAAGTGGCTTCAAAACGTCAGGGACCTCTACATGTGACAGTGAGTGTTTCACAATTTGAGAAGTCATCACAGTTGAATGTAGTGAGTGAATGAGTTAGAATTTTAAGTCATATCGGCAGTATTCCAGCCACATCCTGACTATATCAAGTTATACTTTCATACTAATTAATGGTAAATTACAAAAAGCTGTCAACGAAGGACAGTAAAACAACTAGTTTATCACAGATATATACATTTTAAACTAGTAATTAATTCTAAAACATTTTAACTATAAATTACAAGGCAATATGAAACAGGCTATTGATTGCCAACAACCGAAAGTAGGTCACCACATATGAATGTAATACTCCGCAACTCTTGCATTCTCTTCCCACAGAGGTTACTCAAGTCATATCTTCCCAAGTAACCTCTGTTCTAATACAGCCATATTTCTCGGTTCTTTACAATCCCTGGCGGCAAAAAATCGCAACACGAATTATCTCCCTTCTTTCCATCCAATCAGAACACGTGTTACATCGACTTTGATTCAATATGGCAGCCGCCATGGATTTAGTTGATCAATATCCGAAGGATAGATACGGTATTTCTTGATTAACTGAAAATCAGAAACTAGCAAAAGAAAGTGGGGCCACAGATATTCCTCCTCTGCCCATGAATTAGGTTGATATGACACACAAGACATGTAATGGCTTGCTTTTCCGTTGTCAACGAGGGCGATGGAGATGCCATTGATCTGCCTAGAAGAAACGTTTGCGCATCGCGCAGGTGAAGAGATTCAAGTTTTCCCGAAGCATACGGAAATTACCGAGGTTTTTGCGAATGATCACTTTTGAAACAACGTCGCTGATTGTACAACTAAATCTGATTGCAACCAATCAGGAATCCTGAACACTCGCACCATGAAAGGGCCATATTAGAACAGTGGTTACGTGGAAAGATATGACTTGAGTAACCTCTGTGGAAAGAGAATGCAGTAGTTGAAGAGAAAAGTCACAAAACAAGGCTTAGTACTATCGCCATCGCTCTGAGATAGGTATACAGCTTTCTTGAAACTACTTCTTAAAGACATATCAAATCACGTAGACGTGAAGCAGTATTCCAGACTTATTACTGAAGGAATCAGTTTTAAATAGCGATGAGAAAAGGGTGAGCATATCTTGCCATTTCCTTGCCACTGTTAAAGACAGGTCATCTGTTCATCTTAAATAACACGGCAATAGCAGATGTATAGAGAATACTACACAAGGTCTCATAACATACTAATTATACGAAACGAGTGTCCTTCCTATGGTATCTGACCGAGCGAAAGCGAGATCAGAAACCATAGAAAGGTCACGAGTTAAAACTACATGCTTTAAATTGACAAAATAGCGTATGTTTTGTTATTTTTATGGTTTCAAACCGAAACCGGTTTCATAAAGAGGTTGCGGAAGAATGTTGTTCTGTAGTACACTTTTTGTATGACGTCACACTGTAATGACGTCACTACGCCTTGCTCGTCTGCCTCCATGGTAACCGACGTCACGATGATGTCAGCTGCCATCGCCTCGCACAGCCTCCTACATTAAACTACTCCGTAGCATCAAGTTTTTAGTTTGCAGTTGCTTCACTCGGCTAACATCACTGGTGGAATCTTTGCGTTTATGTTTTTCGACGTATATAATGTCTCAGTTCGACTCACAATTGGACAGCGATACAGCAACGTTTGCAATGTTTACATTCCCACAATGCATTTAAGTTCTAGAATGAATTAATTCACGTGTTTGTTATGAATGAAAAAGTAGTTCCGTCGCAACGTGACCTAATTGAGAGGTCATCGGTTATCCAATCAACTCGTTAGAATATCAGGTCAAGTCGTTACGACACAGGTCAACGCGATACGACACTCGTAGCATGTACGAGATTAGTATGCAACTACCCACAGTTTGACCGCGTGGGTAATAAATATTTTTATGCTTCAGATTTTGAAATATCCTCGACATGCTTACTGTGAAGCCCTTTAAGAGCACTACGTAAACATAGAAAAATTGTATCCTTGAACAGTCATCTGTTGAGAAGAGTCATTTGACGCTTTGTCAATCAATCAATCAAAGCTTTATTTCCGTACAAAGGCCATTAGGCCCATATACATACAGTTTCACACATACAATACAATTTACACATATGTATACACGCCCATCCGCATACATATATACAAATAATCAGACTATACAATACAGGTTGATATGGTTAAAGTAGATAAAGTTATGATATGATAATACAAAAGTATAATATGGTGTTTAATATTATCATTCTTGTTATAGTTTACATCTTCGTTCATAAGAATGCATTATATATAGGCTGAGCATTGTTCAACCATGTACATCACTTGTAATAAGTAGTTTCTTAAAGTTATACATATTCGTTTTGGAGTCACTTGGTAAATATTTACGACGTAAGTGATCATATCTAGGACAAATGAAAGCAAAATGATATTCGTCTTCTAGACCTCTATAACAGATAGGACATGTTCTCAGATTTGTGTTAATGTTACACCATCGTCCTTTATTAAATTTTAACCTTAGTAATCCAGCTCTAAATGTAACTAAATATTTACGTAATTTATAATCTGCAATTTCAAAAAGGTATTTTTCAGGGTTTAATAAGCTTTTGAATTCCCTGTACAAACCATAACGTGTGCTATTGTCAAGTTCGGATCTCCAGCTTTGTTTAAAAGCATCCACTAAACGCGTTTTAAAGATTCCGATAAAACTTACACGATTTCCAACAGTTTGTGACAACCAAACAAATCCAACTCCATAAGAAAAGAGGAAATAGCGACTTTTTTTATGCCCATGTCTCATAGCCAAAGTTATCGAGATTAAGTAACATTTCGTAAGCGTACTTTGATATACGATCTTCATGCACTGGTATTATTTTCATCCAGTAGTTAAGACAACGAACAACTGCATTTACAAAAATAGGGAAACGGCCACATTCACCATACACAATGGCGTTAGGTGTCTGAGATGCAACATTTAGGTATAATTTACAAGCCGAATGATGTATTTTCTCAATACAGTCATGTTTTTTCATATCCCCATATTTTTGAAGCATATAATAGGATAGATTGTATTTGACTATGACATATTTGGAAAAAGAAGTCCGGTGATAACGAACCGATGTTTCTAAGGTTGCCATTTAATTCCATTTGTGCTATTTAGCCACGTAAGGAGAGATCGGCTAGTGATTTGTCCAGGCTAACATTACACGTGAATAGAAAACCGAGATACTTATAGCTATTGACTATCTTTACGTTATTACCTTTAAAGTATAACCTTGATACGGAGGGCATGGTTCACTGTGCCTGAACAGTACACAGTAAAGACACAGCTGCTGGAATGTTAATCATCCCTCTTGTCATACATTCTTGTGGATAGTTCCTTTATACCGTTGAAGGCATGTACATTATATCTAATTACAGAAAAAGCATACGTCTAAACATGACACAGATGATTTCACAGGTCTATTCAATATCATATCTCGAGTGGGATGTGCCCATTGGGATACCGCCATCTTGTCCAATGTCTTATTCCCAAATTGTACGCAAACAATTATCAATGAGAAAATCCAGCATATCACATATTGTTCTGTCATATCTTTTCATGTCACATAGTGGTGTTCAAAGTTGAAAGTTGACCTCAAGCAAATCTTTAGACGTCCTCAGAATCAACATGATATTGATTCCAACAGCTCGTCTCAAATTCTCTCTGTGATTATGAAGTCCTTACCTGTTCATAATAATAATCTGTGAAACCTGATGCATTTGTCATACCAAGCAATTTACACATTTTTCAGTATTTTCAGCTTGCTTTTACCCTATACTAAAGGGGCTTGAAATCAATCACTGAACATGCATGAAACTCCCTAGTCTCGCCACCACGTTTGCTCGATGGTGATTGGAATATATCTCTTTGGAGTTTCTTTGGACCGTCATCACTGTCTGTTGTTCCCACCGTGCATCACGATTCTGGTTACACGTCCACGGTTTGCCTATAACCTTAAAGTTATAATTATTGAGTATGATCACAAACAACCAACTGGACTGCATTTAAGAAATATTCGTCCAGCTCGCAATTTGGGTGGTGCTTTCATTCATTGTCTTACCACTCAACGTGTTATCCAACATTCTGCATTATGCATGTGTTTGCCTGTACACACCTAAACACTCAAATACGTTTTTTTCTAGTTACCACAAAGGCGGATTTGCTCACTTGCAACGTTGGAATAAACGACCACAGAAATGATGTCAGGAACAGCACCAGCATTGGCAACACCACAGACTGTTATTCACAGACAGACGTATATATCAACATACAACCTGAGTCAATGTATTTTAGAATAACAGCCGAGTTTCAAAAGAAAGTATTATCAACTCCGCCTGTGTACATCAGCAGAACCTATATCGGCGTCGTGGACAGTAACCTGGCGGTTACAAGAAAAGACCTCTCAGGTAGAATGGACTATTGCATCCTATGCATTATTGAGTGAGCGAGTGGTCTGAGACATTTGACATTCTGGTATGGACTTTAAGAACGGGACTGGTGCTTACAAACCTGAAAACTGAAACCTCGAATTTTTCTGGTGCGTTTCTGGTGTGCACCGTAAACTGTAGAAATCTGCGAACCCAACTGTGTTCATGCAATGCCCTGACACAATCTGTTATCGATGCTTTCTCTATTAATGCAAGGTATAGTTGACATCACTTAACCTTATCTACCTGTGAAATGTGTTCATTATCTACATAACATCATACCTGGGACCAAAGGGCCCTAAATGGTTATTTTGAATCTACATCTGGAATGAAATAATCATGTAATCATTTACATGTATATATATAGTTAAACCAGTCGTTAAAGAAAGAAACAGTGGTGGACAAATATCCAATTGTTAATTATTCCATGACAGATGATTGACAAACCTTTAGAATTTCGTTTTTAATGATTCAGTGCCCAGATCAAAGATGTTTTCACATGCCCAACAATGTGATTTGTGTAGGAATAACAAAAATACAAGACTTTCAGACGTGCTTGCCCGACTGCACTATCGTATAACTGCTTAACAGCAAAACATATATTATAGTATAGATAAGCACATGTCAACAAGCCAGAAAATGAAAACATCTGTCCCGTACAGGTGTCCAATTGTTTCCATTTAAGTTCTTTCACTCGGGAATTGTGTTTATGTATCTCTTTTGGAACATTTATGTTTGCCACAAAATCACAACCATCTTTTTTCAAGTTACTGAATTGATCATTGATGACAGCAATCAGTGATTACACAATGTGTTTACATCATAAAATATAAAAAATACCCTAGCAGTTTTGTGTGTATCGAGAGGAATTGTTTTTAGGAATTAAGATTCTTATAGGCCAAAATGTTTCAATTAACGTTTTGACATGTTGAAGGTAGAGAACACATTTTGTCTTCCACCACGATGAGGGGAGGAGGCGATTGCAGTAAGACCCTCTCGTCGTCCACACCTTCAGCATTTATGTCCTGTGACAGAGTACTGCATGGTTCATCCTCCCTGCTTAATGGAGAATGGTAACTGGTGTAACTGTGATCAAGTACAAGTATGATCATCTCCGAGCATTTAAACACGTTATTCATTAATGGAAAATAATGATCCAATGTTCAGTTTGTCCTCATCTGTCCTCTTACTGGACAACTGATGGAGATAAATCGTATATACCGATGCTGTCATTTCTGTAAAAAAAACAACCTTTGAAATTATTGCTTTCAGGTTATGTGGCCTAATTAAGGTATTTTCTGGGGGTTCATTTGATTACCAAAACTTCCATGGAGACATCGTTGGGAACAAAAGGTTTAGCCCCTTGCCGAAAACAAGACCATCTGCTTTAGATACGACAATGCTGCCCCAGTTCACTGTACACGAGATTCAAGATTCCCATGTTCCTCTGCCAGCCCCATGCGTTTATCCACCAGAACCACCAAATCCTCCAACGTCACTGTAGAGGTGTCCGGTTGGATTGATCCGTATCCAATGGGAGGATCCCCAGAAAAAGCCTCGGGGGTGAAGTACTATCAGGTCGATGTGTATGGTGTGAAACACTTAGATCTGAATACACTAGATGTGGACTATGACAACAACATATTTCATTCAACCAACCTGACGGGGAGCAGTGTGAACATCACAGTCTCACTCCCATCAGAGCCTGCCATGTATGTTACATATGTTGAAGTCCACGATGTTGCTGGAAATGTCGGGTATAGTCGGCGTTTCCTGTTGTACGATAATTCATCTGAACTTGAGGTTAGGACAACGAAAGTACTGAGGGTAATATCTGCATCAAAGGACACGAGATATACTTGGCAAATTCACCATGGGGACATTCAGTTACAATGGAACGAACGCTACCATAATGAATATTACATAAACAATAACTATTTTTGCCATGTGAAAGAAGACACAGGCACTGGTATATCAGGCGTATATGATCAAGTAACGGGCATTTTACCTGTCACCGGTACCGTGAGTATCAATGGCATCACAAGTTTCAAGTACCAATGGCGTGTCAACAATGGTTCAAAAACGTCGTGGGCATCAGTTCCAGATTTTACCAACCAGTCTTTGAGCCTCGGTCTGAATCTGACTGATGGTGAAACATATGAAGTCTGGATTAAGGCCGAGGACATTATGATGAACAACATTGTGGAGTCAGTAGTTGTGCACATAGACAGGAGTGTGGCTGATATCGCTGATACCTGGCTGGTTAGAGATGGGACGAGTCTGGTATATGTTCACAACAACACAGATCTCTCTACGATGGTTCTTCAGTTTCGAGCGTGGGATGTCCACAGTGGGATCACATCTGTCCTGTGGGCGCTTGGAACAACTGATGCCGGCTCAGATCTCGGGAACGGTGCACTTCCTGTCAGGAAACTCGATGCTCTGGTAATGCACAGTTGAATTCGGAAGGATTTAGACTGTACTGTAAAATTTATTTATTTTATATTGGAATTCATAATAATCGTATTTTGAGTTTGATTTATATTACGAAAACAACATCGCCGTATTTGGATATTTCATGCATGTTCTTACTGAAGAAGATCAGATGTGTTAATGAAAATGAGCAACCATTTTGTCCAGTTATGAACAATTACTCTGAATGCATATAAAATAGCATGAGAAAAGTTAGAACAGGGCACGTTGATTTATTTTACTATTTGGACAACTACCATCCGATGTTCGAATATCTCTATTCCCAATACTACCAAATACGATGCAAGTGTGTTTACATGCAAATAAATTCACTAAATAATAATATTCTAATCAATAGAAATGGTGTGGAGGGTGTTAGTGTAGGAAATTCACCGGCATCACAATGCATGATAGCCCTATCATATCCGACATAGTTGATATGCCCTGTAGCAGTCACGTTTAAGCAAATATTTGTTTGTTTTCAGGTTAGGTGTTCACGAGGGCCAGATTGTTACTGTCCATCTGTTGGGCCCTGTGAATTCCAGAATTATACACTGGACCTAGGCAAGACTTCTCTTAAAGCCAATAATACGAACACGGGCCAACACAACAGAGAGTATTACTTCACCCTCTTCATAACTAATGGGGCCATGCTAAAGAGTTTTGCTCACCTGGATGTTCTGGTTGATGAGTCTCCTCCTGTAGTTGGCATCGTTCAAGAAGGGAGCATTGATGGTCCAGACATAGATTACACCAGTGAAGGGCATGTACTGATCAGTTGGCGAGGTTTTATTGACCATGAGAGCGGTATCCGATATTACATCGTAGGCTTAGCAGACAAGTGTCTTAGTGTTGGTGAACTGAAGCAAACACATTCAAGCGATATCATCATTCAAAATGCAACAACAGAAAGTGTATCACTAGTTTTCCCTAAAGAAGGCAGGTACTTTACTTCACTTGTTGCTGTGAACAATGCTCTAGAGCCTTCTGATGTTATCTGCTCAGATGGTATTACATTTGACCTCTCCCCACCAATCATAGAAAACATTACCCTCCACCAAGCATCTTCTTTATCTAGTCTCCAATGCATATTTGATCAACCATGGCTAATCAACTCTAATATGACAATGGCTAGGCTTCCAATGGTACACATGTGTCGCGATCGGTGTCTTAACAACCTAGACACCAATCTGCGTTTTCCTATAGTATATGGACGTTACGTAGACAACGAGACAGCTCACAGTCTGTGTAGGGATCTACCGTACCTGAATGAGACTGTAATTTATGTGCCGTTTCACAAAGTTGTTCTGAACTGGAGCCTATTTGAAAACGAAAGCCAAATTCGCGATTCCTTCATAGGGTTTGGGTATGATGTGTCAACATACACCAAGCCAGATCTAGCCAACTTAAAGGGGAAGTGTACACGAATAAATCACATTTATTCTTATGTGATTCAAAGTGAACTGTTTTAATTAGTTAATACCAACGTTTGAAAATATACACTCATTTTTCTTACAATGTAAGTATAACCCTCAAAATAAGTGCTGAAATGTTATGCCAATCTGAGGTATTTGTTTGCCGAGCTAAACAGGCCTGAGTTACCGCCCTTTGATTATGACGTTATTGGTGCCACTTGATTTTAAACTGGTCTCCTGTCTAGTCCCAAATCAAAAGATAATAATACTGATATTAATCACGTGAAAAAAGGTTTGTGAAAATACGAAAGAAGCATAAGAACAGAAAATGTAAGCAGCAGGACGGATTGATCGTGTGTATTTTCATTCATAACCACGCCTCAGTGAAAATACCAAATATGTATAACAATGTTGACGTCCGTATGACATCACTATCGGGAATTAAGCGACTTTTTCAAAATGGCGTGTTCACTGACACGAGTACGCCAGAGTTTTCGAAGGAAATTTGTTTTCATTGTTTTCATTGTGACCAAGGGAAATAGTCAGAAATTAAGAGAAGTACCGTCATCGTTGTGCGTGAGTTTGCGTCAGTTATGTCGTCATGCTTTCAAAAACTATAATATGTTGTGATGAATCTAGAAAATCATTGGAATACACCTGTTTATTTAACTATTGCTTGCTACGAAAACTTTCCCATGCATGTTCTAAAACTCATGAGCAATTGTATGCAACAAGTAGGCGAAAGGATACACAGTGTAAAATCTGAGATTGGCTTTGTATACATTTCAAACAAGTATTCTTTCACAGCGCGGCATCTCATATCCTCGATATATTTCGTTAGATTTCACTGAAACACTTCGTATTGGTGACAGAGTCCATTTGTCAGCTTATTTTGAACTGTATGAGGAATTCAGGGATTTATGTAAGGAAGATGGTGTTGAATTATACTATTAATTTTATGGACGAAACATAACCGACATACATGTGACGTGATTTTATAAACACTATGTAATACAGCTTAAAATTCACTTTGACGTTTGCGTATTTTCCAAAACATTCTCATCGATTCTCGGTTCATCGATAATTTTTTTAAGAACGAGCATTGGTGATTCGATCATACAACAACAAAACTACCGCTGATCACAATGATCACGTCTTTTTCTTTTTAATTCAATTCTTCCAGTAAAATTTGACATTTGAATGAAGACATACCATAAATTACGCAAAACGCAGTGAATGGTGATTTAGAATGTGTCAAAACTGGCGAGATTTACGATGCATGTAATTTTCAGTAAATTTTATCTACAATGAGCGGATGATATCATAGAAAAACAAAATTTCAAACAGTGTTCAAAACTGCAAATTGCATTTATCTGCGTGATGTATTTGGATATGTACTATCGATATCAAAATGAAGGTGGAAGAGGAGGGACATATCGTACGATTTATGTAAGAACTTTAGTAATAAACGTAGAATGCCGGCACATTCACCAATGGCAAGCAAGATGTAGTGCATATACGTTTTAGGTTTCATGAAAAAAGATTCTGTTGGAAAGGCCACCGACTCCGGTTAAATATGTTATACAATTTGGTTACATGGTAACACTTTTAGTACAATGTATACGTTTTTTCAAACTGCAAGGTCATTACAGTGTAGAACTGACCACATAGTCAGCTGACGGCCAAGCAACAGGTGGATTAAAACAGTAGCCTGCGCATCGAGACACAAGAACCACACCTATACCTGCACCACGTGAAATCGGTCTAATAAGGTCTGACGACGTCATTCGTTTATCATTTGGGCACCAATGACGTCATTTCCCAAGGGGCATAAGCCATGGTGTGTTTATTGTGGACATAGAACTCTTGGTAAATGTTGAAAATATGAATTGATATAACGCAAATAATAAATTAGTTACTTCTGATATATGTACGGGTTTGGATATAAAACAACTTGATAAACACTTTTTATGATGAAAAAGTGCAAGACAAAAAGGTTAATTTTCGTGTACACTTGCCCGGCGGCATTTTGGCATCTTAGTCTGCACTCAAATGTTGAACATTGTTGACAATGTGTCACGAATAAACGTACCAAGTTAAAACTCTTTTACATGTATAAAGTTTGTTTTTTTTGGTTAAGCAGCCATCGAAACATTAATTTCTGCCGCATTTTCCCCTGTAAGCAACCATGCTATGTTGTATGGTTGGTAACTGCATGGTGAAGTTGTTGTATGATGTTTTACAGTAATGGACGAGGACTATGTTACACCAGTACTGTTGACTCCTTCTGGGGCAAGTGAGATTTGTAAAGCTGAGGGACATGGTGGCTGCATCCAGTATCCAATGGTCCTTCTGCAGCGTCAGGACTCAGAACTTGGAAAACGATGTCTCTTTGAGTTGTATGTTTACAATTCAGCAGGCCACTTCACTACTGTGAGAACAGAGTCAATCCGTCTTCCGTCACTATTCACTCCTGGTCAAGCTCTGGTCGTAGATGTAGATCCTTCAGATGTAAACTCTTTGACAGACGCGGACTTCCACCAGCACTATTCAGCTTGTGCCCACTGGTCTGGATTCAAACATCACAGAAACGTCACTTTTGAGATAGGCATCGGGTCAACAGCAGGTATGGATGACGTAGCAACGTTTACTGGTGTCACTGGGTCGGATATACAAACAGCTTGTATCAAGTCACCCACTCTCTCGACGTTTGTCAAGTACTTTACATCTATTCGGGCGAAGTGTTCGGGTGGAGAAACTGTTTCGTCGTCAGATGGCTTTATGATTGTGGCAGATGTTCCTCATTCCATTTCTGTCTATGATGGCCCAAGATGTGAACTAAATGATGAAAAGCTGGTTAACTTTCTTGATTTACATAAACTTTCTCACAGTATGAGCGTTAACGTTACATTCGACAATCCACTGCATCTTGGGCAGCACTACAGTGCTGTAGTCAGAAACATCACAAACCTTGAAGGCTTCTCAGTTCTGTCCGATGATGTATTCATCACTGGAAGCAACATGGTAGATAATTCAACTTATCATGTAAAGTTTTTTCCTCTAACAACAAATCCAAATTTCCAATTGAGGTTCGTAAAAGAAAGTAGTATCAACATTGAAGTGTACAGATGTGTTCAAGATGCTGACTACCAGGTTTCAACGACATCCTACACACTACACTGGGAGGGCAATAGTGAATACCCGGATTTTGCCACCCATTATCATGTCCAGTTACTGCAAAGCACATATAACAATGAATCTTGTGTCAAAATCATTAGCGAGACAAAGGTTAAAGCAGGAAGAGGCACAGCACATTGTTTCAAAAATCTAAATCTGAAAACTGGACACCGTTATTTGGGTTCTATATCGCCTTGCTTTGGACACATTTGTATCACAGAACAGTTGTCTGATGGTGTGTTGGTATCTGAAATTCCAGAGATTGGGAATATCGTTTCTGTCATTCAAGATGAAACTGGAGATTGCACAAACATATCTGTTGAAGTAGAAAGTATTGACTGTGGCGAGTCCTTAAAAATATCTGGGAACTGCATCATTCAATGGGCAATCGTCAAGACCGAATCAGATATCAGCCCAGTGACAACATGGATGCAAGAAGATCCTGGCTCTTGCAATGTCAAGGTAAATATGCTGATAATGAGTCTAATGATGTAAGCTACAAAACAGTGCACAATGTATATCAATCACGCACCTGACACAAGTTGATAGTCTTTGTGTTGGTTCAACTTATCGTAAGTCATATTTCCTAAGGAAAATTGTTGAATAGATAGTTGAATGCATACTCATTCTGATTTCAGAGCTCTAGATGCCTGCACCTTCCAATCCACTCCTATCAAACACTGTTCACATGTGTACGACTCTTCTGTCCATCTGGGCAGTTTGGTTCCAAATGTGCTGAGCTGACATTGAACCCATACGCTACGTCGTATAGTGAGCATGCACTGTTCGAGCTGCCTGCAGATGACAACCGACTGGCCAATATTGAAGACATTCTCCACAGTGAACGACTTGGCACAAGACTAAAGCTGCTACATGTGCTGGATGTTGACTTCATCAACAGCAGCAATAGAGTGAGTGCTGTCATCACCAATACAGCTGGCCGCAATGTCACTTGGTTCATCATGAGGGGAATCCAACAGGTTCCAGTGTATGACTGTGACTCTGATATATCTTGCTTGACATGGAAATTTACACAAACTGGGTTTGTCAGGTTCGGTTGGATTGACTTTGACGATTCCGAATCCTATTACATATGTGCCAATGTCAGTGAAAATACAGAAAAGGAACTATTGTCCTTCACCCTTTGCGGAAATGGATTTGTGGTGGACAAGACTCCCCCTCTTAGAGGTTCCGTCAGTGTCACTAACGCAGTATCTGGCTACATCACCGATCCCTCAAGGATGGTCATTACATGGACTGGATTCTCTGACAAGCTGCCACATGGAGTTGTATATGCCCATGCAATCAAATCATACTCAATTGCTATCGGTATGAAGCTGTTTAAATATTATAAACATACATAATTTCATATCTGATTTGGGAAAGAATATAGCACATAATATAGCAAAGTTCTGTTCTCTTGTTGTTTACACATAGTTTCTCTTATACATTACATTTCAACCTTATGTTTGAAGGGAACTATCCTCATGGTCAAAATACCATGGCATGGACAAAGATTGGTGAACGCACATCGTTTCAAGCTGAGGGGCTTCCCATCAAGACTGGAGAAGTGTACTATGTCACAATCAAAGGTGATTAAACTGAAGGAAACAAACGCATCTGTCATTTTAATATGAATCACTCCGTCATGAAACATGTGTTATTGACTCACTATCAAATTGTAATGATACCAAAGCTTCGTGAAAACAAACCAGCAGTCCAAAACATTATTCAAATTCATATTTACATGATACATGACAGTTTTTGTTCAGGGACTTTTCAACAGAACATTATTTTTCTTGTTTACACAGAAACTTCCTTTAGTCAATTTGATATTTTTCAGCTGAAGATCATGTTGGTCATACGACCGAGAGTATTTCTCCTGAAGTAGTAGGCGATCTTACTCCTCCTCTATGTGGTGAGATTCGGGTTGAAGGGATGTACCCGCATAAGAAGGTTTTGAGGACAAAGTCACTTCACATCCAGTGGAAGGATATCCACGACCCCGAAAGTGGCATCGAGTCCTACCATCTGAATATTTTCACATCCGTCAATACAGAAGCGCCACCTCTACATTTTGCAACAAGAACGGAATCTACAATTATTCACATTGATAATACATTTATTGAAGGACATGCCTATGAAATCAGAATTCAGGTAAACAGTAGGAGGATGTATTTTAACAATAACAGGCGTGGAAACTTCAACGTACACATTGTTGTTACACAATTACTGTATAATTCCTAATTCTTTGAATTCTAGGCCACCAACAACGCCCACCTTCGGTCTCTGTGCATATCAAAGTCATTCACCATTGATAACTCCCAACCACTTGCTGGTATTGTTCGAGATGGTTATGTTGGAAGTAAGGTGAGGGTCGTTTTAGTCAGTAAAATGTCATTAAATTAAAATATAACCCATCTTCAATGACAATCGACAAGGTGCTTATGGCACGCATTTCACGACTTGCTGCTTGGGTACTTTTGTCTTCATTGATAGAGATTTATCGTGACCTCCACGTGGTTGTTCAACATAATTTTATTTTGCTTATTATTGCATTTTTATTCATATCTTTGGGTGGGGTGCTTGCTGATTGTTGTTGGATGGTACGTCTTTGAATCCACATTGGTTTATGCAAAGTATATAATTCTAACAAACTGATCATTTGTCTTTTACCTAAGGATGAGGTGGACTATCAAACCAGCACAACTGGGCTAGGCTGCCACTGGACTGGGTTTCACGACCCTCACTCTGGAATACAGGGCTACAGAATAGGACTTGGGACTTCACCAGGCGTTTTGGACGTCAAGCCTCTCCTGTCTGTTGGACTTCGGACAAGTAACTAAAGAACTATATAAGTGTTAACTAAGAACACTCACATAACGTTAAGTTGCATGTAACCACTAATGCCATACAATGAATTACAGCACAATGATGGGGCACCCGAAATTGTCTTCATACATTGTACAGTTTGGGGGAATCGAGGTCTACCGTGTGACGATCGAACTCTTTCATAACTACGCTACCTCAGAAATTGGGTGTCCAACAGTTGCGTTTCAATAAAGACAATGTCGATAATACTAGCAATATGTATCAAGTGTCATTTAGATGTCGTAGACGAGACGAATACCACTTTGTATTAGTATGTCCTTATTACCATACAAGTCGGTGCAGTTTATATCTGGATATTATCATATATATCCATATGTCTTTAAGTTTAAGCAGTCGTTATGCACCAAAAATGTGAATGTTATTAAAAGTCTAGCAATCTATCTGAAGAGAAATCTACCTGTTTGACTGCTATATATTGATGTACTATATTTATGTATATGTATTGAATGCGCACAAACAAAAACGTTTGTATTTTTTGTACTCTTGCCCATGAGGCCATAATGCGATAAAATCTCTCTCTCTCTCTCTCTCTCTCTCTCTCTCTCTCTCTCTCTCTCTCCTACCTCACTTGCCCTACACATCATATGTTTAATGTGTGTGAATATGTTTCAGAATATAACTGGACACATGCCTTCATCCCTGGAGTGAAGTACTACAGCACAGTCGAGGTGTGTAATAATGCAGGGCTCTGTGTCACTACATCTTCTGATGGTGTCGTTATTGATGGATCCGCTCCTGCAGCTGGTGTTGTTTCTGTTGGTCACACTGACACTCATAACAAATATCACGGTCACAGGTGAATGATTTCTGAAACATTTTTTTAGTCTGTCAAGCAATGCATATTTTCCTTAGCTGTACATCCACATTAGGGTTTTTCGTTAGGTTATTGTACAAGCCTCTATATCTTTCACATTTTCATTTACATTTGCAAATAATGGAATGACAGTTGATTCCTTTGCCATATACGTTAACATTAATATGCAGTTTATGCACAGGGTCAATTATGAGTGGCATACTTATCGCCTATACAACTACTTACAATGTTTATAAACTTTATATACATTTATAGTTCAGTGCCATTCGTCCATTGCAGATCATATATCCACAGTAAATGGGTTGGTTTCGAGGATGCTGAGACAGGAATCCACCATTTTGAGTGCTGTATTGGGCAGAGATCGGGTTCTTGTGACATTATGAATTTCACCAACACTGCTCTCTCCGATTCTTACTTGGCAAGTGGGCTGCACCTACCACTCTCTGTTCCTCTGTTTGTGACAGTACGAGCATACAACCCTGTAGGTCTGTTTGTCGAAGCTGTCTCCCCCAGTTTTGAAGTTGATGACACTGCACCAGAAGTCATCGACAGACCAGTGTTCATATCAACATCACCAGATGGACCCGAAAACATCACCATACAGTGGGATAACAGTGTCCTGTATTCACGGTGGAAGTTTGTTGATAATGGGAGTCCAATACATGAGCACATACTTAGCTTTAAAACTCACCACGAGTCAGCAGTAGCAGTAGAACAGATTACCTTAGGACCACAGAACTCGTACTTACTGATTCTGGCGAAGGAAAAGCGACTTAGGAATGGAGACAAATACCAACTGTCGGTGACTTCCTGCAACCGTGCAGGCTTGTGTACAACGTCACACAGCAACAACATTCTGATTGATTCTACTTCTCCGATAGTGGGAGGCTTTAAGCCACCACTAACGTGGCAAACTATCAGTGTCAATGGATCTGAAGTAACATTTGTCAATCTTACCTGGTATCGGTTTTCAGATGCAGAATCAAACATTTCCTGCTATCATTTAAATGTTGGAACGTCGTATGAAGGTGGTGAACTAACAAATGGTACGGTTACAGTCAACCATGACCCATCTGTGAAGGAGCAGTCAAGCACAATCCAACTAACACAGACACTTGGTGGAGGGGAAATCATTTTATCTATTTGGGCTGAGAATGATGCACATCTTCTGAGTCCTGTTGGTAAAGTTACCGTCTCAGTTGTAGCAACAGATCACAAGAGGAGAAGTGAGGGAACACTGGAACTACAGCGTCACTCCTGTGACACTCACTACTGTACTGATGACTGTACATGTGCAGTGGTTGGGCGGAAGTGTAATCCACCTTCCACACCCGTTACCTGTCGTGATGTGTCAAATATCACCTCACACAGGCTTGTGGATGTCCAGATATATCCAAGAGCCCGTAACCAATCTGGCCTGTACATTACATCTTCTCTGTCTTGTATTGCCGGGTATTGGGAGATGGATCCAGCATACGACATTCAGCGATATGAGTGGAGCATGGGGCTGCTTAACGAGCCTTTTGGGGCTGGAATATTTAAAACTAATGAGGAAAGTATCTGGTATGATGTAGGAAGGAGGACTGACATAGTCCACTGTCTGCCATATGGCCGAGCCCTAGAACACGGAGACGACTATGTCATCTACATCAGAGCTTGGTACTCAGATTCTGAATACAGAGTCTTCACATCGCCGAGTATAAGAGTCGACCATACACCACCTTCTGTGAGAAGAGGTCGAGCACTGAAAGATTCAGATTCAACATGCAGCCGAGACTTTGACGTCTTCAACAGCAATGAGACTGTCATAACTGCCTGTTGGCAAGGATTGTTCCAGGAAACACAGACAAGCATTGAGGAATACATAGTCTGGGCTGGTGTTACAAAATATGGTAAGTGAATCATCTATACATATGATTCATACGTTTATCTCTATATAAGATTGACATAGATATGTTCTTGTTGGATATAAAATATTGGGAGTAAATTCAAATGATCATATTTGTGTTCATGTCACAGCATGATATTATAATGTGTTATTTTTCCAGGTTCAGACCTCTTGCCATATCAGAGTGCAGGACTGACTACAAACATATCCCTACCAGTGGTAAATATGACTCATGGTACCAAGTATTATGTGGGCATTCGCGCCATCAACTCCTTGAACATGTCCGCCACTGTCAACTCAGATGGCTTTGTGATAGATGCAGACATTCCAGTTAGTGGAAATGTGTTCAACACTGAACGTCATCAAAGTAGATTGACAAAGTCTGATAACTCATCCTTTGGTGTCTCATGGCACGGATTCCAGGATCACCACTCCAGTGTCAAGCAATGTCGTGTTTACCTGAGGGGAAGACAACTCATCACATACTGTTACCAACACCACAGTGACACTCAGGAACACAGTTCTGTTTGATGACTTGAGCCTAGAACATGGACAATATTACACGGCTTCTGTAGTGGCAGAGGACTTTGCTGGGCATCTCAGTGACGAAGTGACATCCCTTCCCGTGTTAGTTGATGTTACCCCTCCATATGGATTTGTGTGCAAGAACTTCACAAATATCTCCATCACTAACATGACACATGAGAAAACTGATGTTGGATCTGGTTCCTTGAATGTATTCAAGGTTTATTTACCTCGAGATACCGGGTCACATTATCGCGTGAAGGTTTGCATTCAGTGGGATCATCTGGATCATGAAGAGGCTGAGTTTGCAGTGGGTGGCATCCATATCCAGATCCCATTTGTCTTAAGATACAACCATACATTGCACTGTGCGGAATACCAGTTTACACTTGATACAGAAATTGTGTCAGTCTCAGCTCTTTTAGAAATCACAATTCAGAGTAAAGAATCGTTCCAGGAGGCAGATATAGAAATAGAGGAATGCACAGACAGAGGGAGAACAGATGGACCAGATGCTATAACAGCACGACAACTGACGCCCTCACTACTAGGTATCTGCACCAGGATGATGGACCCAGAAAGTGGCTTAATGAACATACAGATTGGAGCTGGTACAACACCGGGAGGGTTTCAGCTTCAGCCCCTTCGCCATGCAGAAGCTGGCTTCCACCAGTTGGTGCAGGTGACTGTCCCCCATGGGACGCCAGTTTACACAACAGTCATCGCTGAGAATGGTGCTGGACTGAGGACGCATTATCTTTCTAAACCGATTGTACTCGACCACACTCCACCCACAGTATCAGATGTAAATGCCGCTCTGGTTTATTCTGGTAGCAAACCTTCTCAAATAGTATACGCATCTGGATTCTGGTCAGTTGAAGACGAGGAATCGGAAATCTCTACATGCTGGTGTGCTCTTGGTAAGTGTTTGTTGTACCGGTAATATATACCGACGATCTACATACCCATGTTACCATTATCCATGATGTAACATATGTTATATTTGCGATTACACTTTCTTAATAAAGTACAGATTCTAGTACTTTTGTTGGGTTGAGTCCCATCCATTTTTGTGGAAGTCGCGGTGGCTTAGCGGGTTAGGCGGCTGAGTTTGTTTGTGTGCTGGCCATTAGGTGCCTGACTCTGAGGCTGTGGGTTCGAATCCCGGATGGGACCCAACCCAACAAAAGTACTAGAATCTGTACTTTACTAAGAAAGTGTAATCCCAATATAACCTATGTTACATTTGACCACTTTCTAAATGACACTGTGTTATCATTATCCATGATGTTTCTGATTTTCTCTTACTTATATGTACCCCTGGAACGTATTGTTAAAATATCTTATTTATGTTTATAGGTCACATGAGGTTGTCATCTGATCTCCATAGCTGGGTTACCTCCGAGAGCAGTACATCATGTCAGATAACGGTCCCACACCCATCCCATGGGGTCAGGCTCTACATGACTATACAGTGCACTAACAACGTGGAACTGGACACTCTCGTCTCATCAAACGAGCTACAAATTCTCTTCAGGCCACCATCCGCTGCTGGTAGTGTGGTAGACTTTGTGGTGCAGAACAGGTACAGCCAGCATGGGAAACACGCCCCCCAGTCTATCATGTCGTCTCTCGCATTTCAGTGGACTTGGCCAGACCAGGACACAGTCAGTCACTACCAGTGTCGAGTAACAGACGTCGAAGTATGGATGAACACTACCCTGAGATACTGTGAAATGTCAGGTGTGCGCCTGAAAGACGGGGAAAGCTACACAGCCGTGGTTCGTGCAGTAAACATGAGGCAGCAAGTCAGTGAAGCAGTATCAGCATCTGTCACAGTAGACAGCACAGCGCCAGTACTTACAGGTACAGTGGGACTGTCATGAGGAGTGTTGCCGACTTGCCACGTGATAGATTCATATTATTGAATTTACTTGTACATACAATGTAAAATGTTATCCCCTCTTGTCTGAAGAAATGCCATACAACATTGATAATCAGAATATAATTCCCACGGTACACAATATACATTGTGGTTTGCCTTAATCCGTTCTTGTCCTAAGAACCTTCTTGTGAAGACGTTGAGTTCTTTCACTGTATGATCTGCCGAAGGAGTAGTAGGATCATTTGTCTGATCTGTTTACCTTAGGGATATCGACCAAAACTAGCATTAACTAACTCAATCGAGAGTCGATTAGGCACATAGTAACGTTACTGACATGATCGAATATAGATAGATGTCGTGTGCTGATCGTCGTTTTCTGTACATGATGTTTTCCCGGTGTATATAAGCTTGGGAGAGTATGATTGCAAACATTAACTCTGGTATCTAAAGTAACGATAAATAATCAGTGAGTTGATGCCTATTTACCTACTGATTAATGCTATATTATGTTTACATACGCAGGAAGAAAAGCGTTAGTTCAGTGGAGGTCTGACAGTGTGAGGGTTTTCTATGGCGATGTGTTTTATCCCAGAAGAGACCACCTGACCTACACCATCAGCGTCGGCTCCAACAAGGGCTACAGCGACTACATGCATCTGTATACTACACGCCACAATGACGTCACAGTCAACGTCCCTGGCATCACATCAGAGGTTCACGTGACACTAACAGCTCAAGCACCTGTTGGAACTTATGAAACTTACTATGGTTCTTTCACTAGAAACTGAAACTAACGGGTGCAAACATATTGGCATCAGCATCATGAAATAACCAATCATATCTCGTGGTCTTTGTTTTCCTGTAACAAGTGTGTTTGTATGCAGTGTATTTTCATATAGCAGACCAGTGTAAACTGAAACTATTCGAGTGTGTTTTTCTACATAGCGTAGTTAATATTTTCAGAACATATATATCAGTGTAACCAGAAACCAAAACTATTTTAGCTTATGATTACATAGTGCGTGGTGAAGAACGGTACTGGGATAACGCACAACAGAGCTGATGTTGGCGAAGCCTTTGAGACAATACGACGTGATATATTCTATGATGAAACAAAATGTATGAATCGTTGGAGATGAATGAAACCCCAATAATGCGTAATTAATCTATACTGTCTGTATTGATTACATTTCGACGGTAGCATACCGTATTATACGTCAATATTGCTGTTCAGAAAAGTCGTCGTTACTTTTTTGTCATTATTTGATTCGTACGCTGCACGTAGTCTGCGTGTAATTAAATATAATTGTATTCAATGATCGCATACTTATTCTTTTTATGTTATGTGACCGGTGCGAAAACTACAAGAGACATCATGGTCTGATTCGACTTTCTTATCTCCAGATGTACATGTACAATATGGTACGGATATAGTCTAACAAAATGTAGCCTGTTTTACATTGCATGTAAGTGCATGTGTCCAAAATGCTCTGATCATAATTGTACTCTATATAGTCAAACGTTCAGGACACATTTTCAAATGTCAGAGTACTGACAAAACAGACTGAGAAAACAATGTTTGAAATACTGGACGTCTTTGAAGATGACGTATGTGAAATAAGGGGCATGACACTGAAGCAAAGAGGAATCAATTCGCACAACTGTGCTTCCTTGCACGGACAATCCTCTTTACATGTCTTCATGATAAGTATCACATTTCATTTAAAGTCAAATAAAACAAATCTTTTGAAAGGCATTTAGAAGTTGGACGAACATGAATACATGACACGTTTTATGGATATCAACTTCTTTTTATTCTTTACACGACGTTTCAGAGCTAAGTCTTGCTCCCCTTATCAGGTGAATGAAGATGAAGGAGCAAGAATTAGCTCTAAAACGCCGTGTAAAGAATAAAAAAGAAGTTGTTATCCATAAAAAGTGTCATGTATTCAAATAAAACAGTTGCCTTACACGCACATGCTGCATGTCGTTGGATAGCTGGATCCCGGAGCTACACGGAGAATTTTTCCGTTTGTGTTTATGCAAATTTATAGCCGAGCAATTAAGGTTTCTGTGATTTAAGCTGTGTGTTTTTCTTCCACGTAGGTCCAAGTGGAAGAAATTTGTTCCACCCAGCCTCCGGTGGAAGTCGCCTGCGCCATTGCATTTTGGAAGCCTTCTACTTTGTCATATCTATGCATGTTATACGTTGTTGGAAACCTGAGGAAACGCTCTCTCCAAATATGCAAATGTGAATATTGTGCTGCGCCTGGTAACCAGTCCAGATTGAAACTCCGACGTGATGTTTTGTGTAATTTTAGTGAAGTTCAATTCTTCTGTGATATAGCAATTTTTTGCCAACACCATGCAGTCATGATATAACGGCTACTACTCTTACACATCACCTCAGAAAATACATTTCTATAGTGCGTTTGAAAGCCATTTAAGGCGTGTTTTAGACAATGTATAATACACACATCTTGCACATTCAGTGGTGGAGGTATATAAGTATTAAAGTGCGAACTGCAAAATATATGGGACGTGATATAGATTGGCGGAATTTAGATTAATCTGTACACCGGCTATACCGGCGGCGTTAATATTTACATCTGTAGTGCATGTGGAAGATCATTCATGTGGGATTCTGGAAATATGTAATATGTCGTTGTGCAACATTAGATAGTTGAGCTATACCGGACTGAATATGCTTCACAGAACTACAAAGTACAATAGTTTGAAATCTAACCATAACAGCAATACCCGTCGTTCGATCCTTGATGTCTATGCATTTGAATGCATTTGAAAGCCCTTTAAAAATTCCCCTCTTACGACGTATAACACGTAGATCTGCAATATTTTGCAAAGGTGCTACACACATCTGAAAATGCCGCCGCTTCTGGGGTCCGTGTCACCTCCGCCATCAGCGGATGTAGTGTTCGGCTATAATTTCTATTTCCGTGGTTCGGTTCGATCCTTCATTTCTATAATTCATATGAAAGCCCTTTACAATGCCTTTCTTACGACGTATAACAGGTACATGTGCACTATTTTGCAAAGGTGCTAGACACATCTGAAAATGACGCCGCTTCTGGTGTCCGTGTCACTTCCGCCATCAGCGGATGTTCACTTCGGCTATATTTTCTATGTCCATGGTCCGATTTTCAATATGTCTAATGCAGTCAAAAGCCCTCGAAAGTACGCTTCAAACGACGTATAGCACGGACATGTGCAACATTGTGCTGAGACGTTACACACGTCGGTTTATACCGCCGCTTCTTGTGTCGACGGCCTTTCAAATGGGCCTTTGTTCAGGCTTTGCCTTATCGCGTCTTTTGTTTGCTTCTAATTCCTTTATACCTATCTGCAACATACCTGTATTGGTATCATTAGAAAGCTCTTTTGACGTCGGTGACGGTGGTGAACGCAGATTTGATCTATCCTGAACATTAAAATATATATTGCACAATTTGTAAGAAAAAATCGTCATTTTTTGCTATACTTCTGCAGAAAATCCTATATAACTCTTGTTTCCAAGTATAACTCTTGGCTTATATTGCCAGAAAGCCCATTCAATGGCGGAGGTGCATGCAAAACGGCGTGTTTCTAACTCTTCAAATAAAGTATTAATTAACTTTTTAAAATGCATAGTACTCTCAGGCGAAAGTTAAACATTCCAACATATTGACGGGGTATTCTTTACTCGGGGAAAAGGAGCCAGGTTGGCCACTGGCTCGGACATTTGGCTTTGTTCCACGGGCACGGCGATGTGAAAATTGCGCCGCTGGCCTCCACGTCTGCCCACGGAGATCGGAAAGATGGTAGTGCATAGACGGATAATTCCGACCTCCACCATGATAGCCTAGCTTGTGTAACGTCGCGCGACGTTGCTCGTGCTATTCATCATTCGTTCTCCTGAAGATGCTCGATGTACAGACGGCCATGGTCTAGCAGAACTGAATCAGATTGAGTCTTGACAGGTGGCTCAAAGGCGACTTTACTGGAAGCAAGCTCAAATGTTGATGATTCATAGGAGGCGAAGGGGGCGACCCTTAGAGGAGAGGCGATGGTGGCGAAAGCGGTGGCTGGCGCAGGCTAACCAGTTCGAAGTCACCGGCATTGGCTCAGAGGCGACTTGGCGGTAAGCAAGCGCAAACGATGGTGATTTTCTGCTGGAAACAGGACGAAATGCTGGTGTGGCATAGGGGGTGAAGGGGCGGCCCCTAGAGGAGAGGCGATGGTGGCAAAATGGTTGTTGGCACAGGCAAACCAGTTCGAGTCTTGGCAGTGGCTCAGAGGCGACTTGGCAGTAAGCAAGCAAGCGCAAACGGTGGTGATGTTCTGCTGGAAGCAGGACGAAATGCTGGTGTGGCATAGGGGTTGAAGGGGCGGCCCCCAGATGAGAAGCGAGGGTAGCGAAATGGTGGCTAGCGCAAGCAAACCAGCTCGAGTCTTGGCTGTGGCTCAGAGGCGGCTTGGCAGTAAGCAAGCGCAAACGGTGGTGTTTTCTGCTGGAAGCAGTACGAAATGCTGGTGTTGCATAGGAGCGAAGGGGCGACCCTAAGAGGAGAAGCGAGGGTTGGAAAACGGTAGCTGTGCACCCAAACCAGCTCGAGTCGGCAGTGGCTCAGAGTCGACTTTGCAGTAAGCAAGCGGCAGCGGTGGTGTTTTCTGCTGGAAGCAGGGACCGAAATGCTGGTGTTGCATAGGAGTGAAGGGGAGAACCTTTCCGATTTTGATTGCCATATTTCAATATATTTCAAATAATACTTCTTGTTGGAAGAGTGAGTGAGGTAATATTTAACGTCACATTGGCAAAGTTTCACGCATATCATTGACGAGATTGAGTGAATGAGTGAGTCATTATTTATCGTCACATCGGCAATATTTCAGCCATATCGTGACGAGAACAATTAATTCTCAGTAAAGATCAGTAATATTAGGAGCTATAAAATTGTTTACGATGAATAGTAAAACTACTAGTGTATCACAGATAGAGATATAGAACTAGCTTGTAAATAAAACCTATACTATAATGGAAGACAATACAATATAAAAACGGGCTATAGATCACCATCAACTGAAGGTAGATCACCACACTAGAGACCATGGGGACTTATAGTACTTTGGCTACCTGCATGGACCCTAGACGGATTTATATCATCCCCTCTTTCGCTGGTGATTGTACTTAAATTTAGCCACAACTCTGCATTATCGTGGCGAGAACAAATTTGCCGTTGATATTATAAAACCTATCGTCAAAGGACAGTAAAACAACTAGACTATCATAGTTAGAATTGAAACTTGCATGCAAAGTTAAAACTAATAGCACTATTTGGACAATACATGATATAAAAGCAGGCTATAGATCGCCAACACCTGCATATAGATCACCATACCATGGTCCATGAGGACTTACAGTACTTTTGCTACCTGCATGAATCCAAGCTGGATTTACACAACACCTTCAGCCATTGGCGGTTGTGTTTAGATTTAGCCACAAGTTAAAACGACAATAATACTACGATTAAACAATGTGGTAGATCAAAATTTACTTTAATTGTTGTGGTACTTACGTATCTTCTCGGGAGGACAATAATTTTACAATACTTTAAAACCCTCACGAGTTCAGTTTCTAATTTAAACCACTAATACTAAAATGCATTTATCTACTCTAAAACCTATAAATAAAAAAATATGAATTCTTTTGCTTTTAAAAATTCGATAATGAAATGATAGTTAACATTATTTAAAATATCCTTAACACGTTTAACACTGACATATTTGTCCCTTTTGATGAAAAAATCAATACAGTCAAGCAGGACATGCTTGACCGTGATTCTTTCATCACAAGGGATGCAACATGTAGGATCCTCATTTTTAAGCAAATACTCATATCTTGAGAGGCCAATACGACAATGTCGTATAATGACCTCCTCAAATCAGGACTGATAACCCAAGTAGATATAACCAATATTAATATAGGGCTGTATTTCATGTAATTTCTTAAAACCTATTTGGGTGTCCCACTTCTTTTGCATCAGATCAAGGATGGACGATATAATGATAGCTTTGTAATCAGAGTATGGAATGAGAAGTGCTTTTGATTTGGATGAGTGCTGCCTTAGCAGCAAAATCGGCCATTGTTACGAGTAGATACGTTTTTAAAAGCCTAAAGGCAAGAAAGAGAGTCCGAAAAGATGATATATTGTTTATATTTAGGGTGTTTTTTAAAATACATTTAAGGGCTGTTAATATGGCGTTTGCTTGAGCTGTAAAACTAGAGCTATTCTAGAAGCTATTGTTCTTGATCCAATGACAGTGGTACAAGCCACTCCGCCACCATCTTGTTGGAATCACGTTTGTGCTCTTTCATTGACTTTTCTTTCCGTTTGTATTATTTCCTTTGTTTTAGGTAATACTACGTTTAAACCTTTGACCGTGTTGATTCCTTTTCATGTAAAACATTCACGTTGGAAGTTTGTGTATCTTGTAGTTTTAGAAATAAAGACGATTTAGTTTTGGAATAATAAGTGATTTTAGAAATTTGTTTCCAGAGTCTTATGTTAAAGGGAAATTCGAAATTTCGAAAAATATACACTATAACGAGAAAAAAAGGTTCAAATAACGAGAAATTTGGGTTAAAAAGTTATGTATGCGACAAAATCGATTCCATTAGGCTTCCGTAGATGTCAGCACATCAGTGTAAAGATGCAGTGTTTTTGTACCGCAAATAAGATTGAGACAAAATGAAACCCCTGCATGCATAAGTGTTCATGCCTAATAATTATATCAAATTGTGCAATACTATTTTGGACATTCAGGGGCTTTTAACACACGATGCTATTCAAATATGTGGTCATATGCATAGCAGAACCAAGTTTCGTTTACCATGGTTTCTCGCCTAGTCGTTTCATATGTATGCGAAAGGCTCATAGGAAAGGCAACAATCATTGTTTATATAATTCGCAATATCCGCATGTTTCTTGTTTATTATATATGACCTATGAGAAAACCACCTCTGGAAAGTGCAAATCAGTCTTAGTCATATTAAGCTCATGTGCCTGGTCGACATCATTCTCTTCAGAATCGAGAACAAAATGTATCTTGTTTTGTATGTCTTACATGCATGTCTACAACACGTTCATAGAAATAGTTTCGTCTAATAGTCAAAGGTTCTGAAAATTGAACAATATGAATGCAAATGACATCCTACTGAGACAAGCTCACTGACAAAACAGTAGTTAAGATGATGTAGTTCTTTGAAGATGGCGTGTGAAATATGGGGATCTGACATCAAAGCAAGAAATGGTGACTATCCTGATCTGCATTTCAAATAGAACAATTTGACAAATAAAAGGAAGAAATTTAACTTCAGATGCAGATATTTTGAAGTTGTCATATTGTTCTGTCATGGACAAACTGACACATTTTCCCTTCCACCGCCGCCTTATGAATCGAATATTTCTGAGTGCGGCGTTAAACAAAAAAAGGTAAGCCCTTCCTCTGATCTGCCAACCTGAACTTGAAATAAAAGATAACGATGAACTGTACCGTCTGGTTCATAGGGAGGTCCATCTCAAATGTATCATTTAAAGTAGTTATCTGCCAAATTGACAAACTTTATGGATAACAGCTTCTTTATTACGAGAGTGCGACGTTTCGATACAGATTCTTGTACAGTTGTCGAGCAGGAATGTAACATACAGTGGTGGCAAAGTATATATACTGAGTGTAACAACGAAAACAAGATGTTGGAACTTCAGTGAAGCCTACATTGTAAACAAGGGCGAATCTAACCAAAGAAACTGTTAAAGGGACGCAAATCTGCACAGCCACATCAGCACCTTCGACTGACTGACTGATATATGACAACTGTACTATGAGTGAGTGAATATAGTTTTACGTCGGTACTTCCAATGTTCGAGCAATATCCCTGCAATGGTGAATAATGTCGGGAATCGAATCCGTGACAAGCACTTCTCTGCCCTAACGCCCGAGGGTTTGATCCTTACAGCTGCCAAACAGTGTAAACCTTTTCCTGTGCATCCACCTCACGCAAATTAACCCTCCCCGTTTGTGGACATCCACTACAGTTCACTAGATATGTGAAAGCTTGCACTTGGGTCAGTATCAGTCATAGGGTCTAGCAAGATCCGATTTGGGATTTTATTTGGGGAATTAGCTCCAACTCTCAACGTTGAATGAACAGTGATCAACACCATGACCGATGCTATTTCTTGATTTGACATTATCTATATATATTTTCGTGTTTGTTCAGGGTGAACAACTGCCTTGCCTTTTGCATTAAGGTTATTGTGACAGAGCCCTCCGTGGGTAAGATCACTCCCATACCTGTGTTATCACTCTGCAATCCCTTTGCGTTGGATACGCATGCTGTGACAATGTTGTACAGTGGATTCTGTTGTCTATAATTATATGTTATGTGAAGTTCGCTGCTTTTTATTAATTTAAGCTATGAAGGATATCATATAGCAAAATACATGCGTTTCCAAAGACAAATTACCCCCAGAAAATATCCAGAGAAAAAAGGTTTTAGGGTCTTTCCGATGCTGATCGACACCAACTTGCATAATGCATCGTGTGTCACTGGTATAAAATTATTAATTCTGTAAAGACCACTTTACAGAAATATAGGATTGAATGCATAGCAATTAAACTTGCTATTATGCAAACAACATGTTTATGTGAAATACCATGCTATATTCCAAAACTAAATTCACATCATAACGATCATGATCATTTTCATGTGGCATATTTACAAAGGTTCTTGCGTGTCTCTCAAGATGGGGTGAATGTGGTGCGACATCAACAGCTTCATCAACATTTAACTCGTGCTAACATCGACAATAATATCCCATTTCTGTTGCATCGGGAAAATTGTGTTTATCGCAGATGCATCCAGTTAATATGTCTTCATGTAGGCAGGATGTGAAATGAAACTGATTTTCAGATAAGGTCGCACTGGGTAAGATTTTCAAACCGTTTGGCGAGAAGCCTTGGTGATTAACAAACTGATTAATATGTACCCTTGGGGATTCTCATCATTTTTAAGCATTTGATATCACGGCCTCACACAAGCTCTTAAACCTCTCTATAATCAATTAGAGCCGTCCTTACACTTTATGTATGTGTGTGTGTTTGCTACCCGTCTTCTGCTTTTTGGAAAGAACGTTATTTTCTGTGAAATTAAATATGACGGACAACCAGATAGACCTCTATTTTCGACGCATACATCAACACCTTGTTTCTTCTTATGATTATTTCCTGTGACGAATGTAGAACGACAGAGAAGCGTAGTAAATGTTACGCTGACATACACTTCTGTATAAACAGTTAAAAAAAAAGGGGTCTTTATACACGTTTCAGTTGAGAACAATTAAATCTAAACTTTGATAACAAGTAAATTGATGCCTTTAAATCAAGTAACATCTCCAAGCAAAATATCAGTTTCCCAGATGTCCTAGGATATTTCAAAATATAGGAGACATAAACATGTTCAGTTTCCTTTACGAATACCATGCCAGAAGTTATTCAATTGTGAAATGCATAAACTGAACGAAAACAGAAGGAACCAAATCTGTCTCAGCCAGCTGTGATCCAAACACGGAAATGCAGTTTGTGTGTGCATCACTGCTGGAATTGAAGGTGACCTTCTGCGTAAAGTAAAAACAAGAAGAAAACCTCTTCACAACCTGGTCCAAGTAGATCAACAATAGTTGGAGGAAGCCAACCAATCAGCCGTTATTCGGTTCCTCCAGGGATGATCTAGCATCTGATCGCTTGAATTGTACTGTTAGAATAACAGTCCACATTTAATCAACAGTTGTAGCATGTTTGTGTTGAATATAGTTTCCATGCCCACAGTATGACTAGAGAGTATAGTTCTTTGATATTGGTTCAAATAGTTTAGTCAAACCAGAAACCAGCTCTGTTAAATCACACAAAGACCAGAATGTTCCTGAATCCGAAACTTGCAAACAAGGGAACTGCTGCTTTAAATTTAAGAAACATTTTATGACAAAAGTCAGTTTCCCAAAATGTGCCAAAATATATCAGATTTCAATAAATAATACCAACAAGATCCTCTTCTTTTAGGAACACAATACATCCTTGGCAAGGTTGTTCAATTTTAGAAACGTATGGCCGAACGTTGATGTTGCAGATCATGATGGCAGCTACACACCCGCAAAGCATATGATCACAGGTGACTTGTCCATTGTTGACAATAGCAAGCTTCTTCAACTATTGAAATTAAGACCCAAATTTATTGAACATCATCCTGCCAATTGGAATTACAACATTAAAAAATCATTAGGGATACTGTCGAGGGCATATGCCCAACAATGGAAAGGAGAAGGGACCCTGACGAATGTCTTTCAGTCAGTGCGTGATATTGTCATTGGTAGAATGCACAAACTGATAAAAAGGAAACAGAATTGGAATAAACCGGTCTGTCCCATAGCTGGAATATTGCTAAGTGCAATACAACAACAACAACCAATCTCAGCCAGGTGCCATCCAAAGTCTGGATGCCCCTGCATGTAAAATTATAGTTGTTCTCCAAATAGAACAACCATTATATGTAACGTCCTTACATAAATTGTTTAGCAAAGATCTTGGTATACGTGATATACCAAACAATAACACATATGAGGAAAGTATGTTAACTGAGGGATGACCGCGTTTTGGCAATTCTGTCCACTGTCAATTCAGTGTTAATTCTGTTCTGTCAATTCAGGATTCTGTCCACCACTAAGGCCTAAGACTTTGTCTTGGCTCCTTTAGAACTTCACCTGTTGACAGTCTCTACGTCGAGGCTGAGGAGCCATCTCTGTAACAAAACTATATTCCAGCGAGAGTCAAACCCTGCATATAACTGTGCCTTAAACCCCATCTATGAGGATCTGTATACCAAAGAAGTCTTCTCTTGTTCCCGTCTCTCTTTGTATAAGAGTGAAACTTTGCTGGCATCGAGCTAGAAAATATAGCTCCCTTGCCGTCGGCTTTCTTTTCCTCCTTGGCAATTGGTGTGGCAAAAGTTGACCTTACACTGACAACATTAAATAAGTCAGAAACTAATGAATTACAATATAGCCACGTTGGCATTTCTGGGAACACAATGGCCGATCTTGCTGCTAAGGCAGCACTCAACAAATCTTTGACACCACTTCTTATTCCATACTAAGCTAGCATTAGAACTTACATCCGTGATCTGATGCAGAAAGAGTGGGTTGTGATGAAAGAATCACGGTCAAGCATGTCCTGCTTGACTGTACTAATTTTTCCATAACAAGAGATAAATATTTCGATGTCAAAACAGTTACGGTTCTTTTTTATAATATTAGTTGTCATTTAATAATTGAATTTTAAAGGAAATATAAATACTTGATACATTTTGAATAATATGTTTTGTAAATAGAGAAATGGTATTTTAAACACGGTAGTATAAATTAGCAACTGCAATTGTTAGTGGCTGTATCCTCAGAAGGGGTAAAAGTAAAATTTTTGTCCTCCTGAGAGGATACGTAAGTCCCAAACTGTCAAAGCTAAATTTAAACTTACCAACAGTTAATGTTCCAACACCATGCCAAGTTACGTAGCCCCAGACCATCAAAGAAAGACGTGCGTGACACCTGGGACTGAGGGGTGTACTCTTCGCCAGGCCTTCCCCACACATACACACGGTTGTTTTCCCCAATAATTATTTTACATTCATCACTAAAGATGACACTGCTCCATTCTTCATTAATTTTTCCATTGAAGTTTTCTTCTGGCCCACGCGAGGCGATTTCTCACATTCACATCTCTAATCCGGATTTTCTTTCGTCTGTGATAATTATTGTCGAATATTTTTCTTAGAATCGTACGCTTGGAGACAGTTCTGATCCTATTCTGATTAAACCTCGAGGTGATTTCCGACAAAGGAGAAATCCGACTGTTTTTTCACTAACTTTAAACGTTAACGAGTATCCCGTGCCGTCAGCAATCGACGTCCAGTTATTGGGCGATTTTCTGTGCTTCCAAGTTCCAGAAATCCCTTTAAAACACTGTAAACTGTTTTCCGATTTAAACCAAGATCCATGGCAATTTCATTGTGTTTTGGTGCTGTTGGGACATCGCAGTAATCAAATATTTAACAGGCTGTGACAATTCTCTTTTTTCTCCCCCATGCTACCGGAAGTCGCCTGCGTAAACAAGCACACGACACAAAACGTCACGTAAATGTCACGTGCTGAAAGAACAGGGTTAATGTTAGTATCCTGTTGAATTTCACGACCGTACGTCACCTGTGTCATACAGAATTTATATTTTAAATGAACCGTTAAATGTCATGATTCTCACTATTTGGGATTTGTTCATAAACTTTTGCCACACCGCTGTACGTCCACAAGGGGGCGTGCCTTGTGTTGTTATCACAGTTCTACTGCTCTTCATCTAAGACTGAATAATGTCCTGCTGAAGTGTTCTCTATTCTTCCTGCAACATTTTGGACAATTAAGTGTATGACTGAGACAAGATTTAGAGTCACATCGACAATATTTCAGCAATATCGTGACTGAAACAATATATACTTTAATAATATATAAAGTTATTTCGTAACATCTGTCAACTAGGGATAATTAAACTAGGTTGTCACAGATAGAAATTTACAATTAGCATGTAAAACAATAAACATTTACTACAATACAGGATAATACAATATAGAAACCGGACTATAGGTCACCAGCAACTGAAGGTAGATCACCATACAGGGACCATGGGGACTAACAGTACGTTTGCTACCTGCATGGACCTTGCCGGATTTACATCATCCCTTCAGCCACTGGCGAAAGTGAATGACTTCAGCCCAAAATTAAAAGGACAAATATACTACGTTTAAAAGTATCTTGTGTGTAGAAATACGTCGAAATATGTGGAACTTACATACCCTCTTAGGGACACAATTATTTGGACAGTTTAGCACGTGTCTGTCGTGCATACGTCGCGATAGAATTACACCGATTTCGAGTTTATCCTAAAGCAGCCCTGTTGTGTTCGGATTCGGAGATCTGGATGGCCATGGCAGCCATTGACGTTTGAATTGTGAAGGAACAATGATACAGGGTATAAGTAGTGTAGCGTTGTAGTGTTGAAAGACTCCTTCTGTCGGTTGACAATCGGAAGAAGGTGAAGTAGAAAGATTTTGGTCCTTGATTCCCCTTATTACACTGAATCATATCCCTCGTGTCGAGAGCGCAGTTTGGTGCCGAATGTTCATTTGGTTTCATCTTTTGGTACGTTGGTACATACGCTGTCTTTCATCTCCATAGAGACGAAGTTGTGGAGTCCTTGTTTGTATTGTACGTTGTCGTCTATGCAAATGTCTATATCCAATTCGCACCTCTCGCTGACTATTCTTGATAGTTTGGTCCGAGAGACACACTTTTGGCAATGACTTGAACATACCAATCTTGTGCAGTCGTGACTCCTGGTCTACCAGTGTTAGCCCAGGTACAACTGAATAAACTAACAAAACATTCGCTCAATGTAAACTATACATTGCATGGAGATTCACGTATGTATTATGCAATGTGTACAAAGTCTAAGCCCAATGAGAAGATCAATATTTACCCAAAATAGGAAATCCATTTTATCAAAACGTATGTTGGCTGTTAGGGGAAGCGGATATATTACTGGGACTGGGATTTTCTAATCAATGGTAATAGCGTGATTCGGGCTATATTCATACCAATAATTGTCATGCAAACATATGCTATCATGAACAGGTTCCCCCTGTACAGCTTATTGATATATTTTGCTTTCAGTGATGATCAATGCTATTCATCCAACCGGATACATCATTTCCTAACATTTACACAGTGGACACACGGGGAATCGTTAAGCTTGTAAATGGAACAGAGACTGATAATTGCTAGCTTCTAACTTATTTACAACTGTTTGTACACGGTTCGTGTAAATGTCTCCGTACAATACAGCTTAGTTAGTCCATGTGGTTTACTGGACCTACACAGCTATGCTGCTTCTGTTGCTGGTATCAGCGTTTGGTCAGAGCATTATCTCTTGGTGAGTTTAACCTTAACGTTATTAAATTAGAGCTGGTATTTTTTGTACCTTATGCTTTGTTAGTAATTCATCATTGGCTCTATTTTGGACATCTAATCCAAGATGAAGAAGCAAGTTCACTGTAATAAATTAGCTTAATTGTTCGTATTGCGTATGTTTGTAAATGTCGATGAAATGCTGTGATAAATATTATTTATCATACCCTCTTTGTAAATTGCAAATAACAATACTATTCACGTAAACCTAAGGGCGAAGGTGTCAGGGTTCTTTGTTGCGTTGATCAGGAGTTCTCTCTTTGTTAATGGGCGGTGTGGTAGCCTAGAGGTTAAAGCGTTCGCTCATCATGCCGAAGACCAGTTTCGATTTCCTCACATGTGTTCAATATGTAGAAGCCCCTTTCCGGTGTCCCCGCCGATATTGCTGGAATATTGCTAAAAGCGGAGTAAAACTAAACTCACGCGCACTTACACACTCTCTCGATCTCTTTGTTACTTGTATATGTCGTCACTGGTAAAGAAGCATAGCATTTACTTACATTTAGTGTTGATCTAAAGATGTTATATGTGAAAAACCGTCTTTTCTGGTCCACAAAATGCTGAAGGTATAATCCCACCCTGAAGTATGCATTATTACAACATACACTGTACGCTAAAACAAAAGCCCAAATAACACAAACATAATGATTCTGTCCGTCCAAACAATATAAATCCACATATTGCATGGAATTTGACTTGAGGACGAATGTTCAAAGGATTGACCGTTCTGTCACTCTGCAAACAATACTGATTATACTTCGAGACGATTGGCCAAACTGGAGCAGCCCAAGTTGAAAACATGTTCATGGTACACACGTCCATCACCGCCATCCTGGCGAGTTGTAATGAAACTGTCACCAACAACAGTCCAAGAAAGGCCCGAAACAACGCATACACCCTGGGGTGACGATTGACAGAATGTGACTTGGGATGCATGTGGCCCATCAAGAGATATCTTTGTTTTTAGGCGCTGACATGGTTGCCCCAGGTAGAATATTGTTTAGCGTTGTTTTAACACGAAATTACATAGCAGTATGCTGACCTTATAGAAATGATTAAGCTTTCTTCTGATTGTTCCAGTATAAAGAAGTCATATCGCGCGAATTCAAGGGCCACTAGCGGTTAGAAATATTGCTCAGCGATTACCGTGGACCTGCTCATAATGGATACAAAATGTATCTATATGATATATACAAGTTCTTGTATCCAAAGAGGAAGACAATATTCATTGCCGAATTCATGGAACTCTGGAAGGGACATTGTAAGCGTTAGTCAGCATTGTCGCGTTGTCGCCCTCTCAAATACAAGCGAAATTAAACAAAACAGCGACACGCGACATTATCGCGCGACAACGCGACTGACTTTCGCCCATTTGTCGCATTATGCGATGTTTTGATTAATATATTTTTCTTTCCT